>NC_141909.1:30300000-30530000 GCF_057802395.1 Ceratotherium simum simum | reverse complement strand
TTATCATTGTTGCCTATTGAATCTGCCTAGACAATGCTGCAGGAGTTCCACACTTACAAAATCACCAGAAAGAAATTGGAAACACATTTAATTTGCACCTCATTTAATTGAGACTGCCCCAGTACAGCCGAATGGTGAATGTGGAACAATTGGTATGATTTTTCCACAGTGCTGTTTTTTAATAAAATTCTGGTAGACACTTCATTTCACCTAGGGCAGTTCTCTGCTGTGTTTGCCCTCCTAGGAAATCATAAACAACAACATCAAGTGTCTTGGCTGACACCCTCATCTAATGTAAGGACAGGTTCGATAACATGCATATTTCTGTGTAAACCAGCTGACTACATAAATATAACAAGTGCTCAACTCAAATCAAAAGTTTCTAGACCTGAAAATTCAAACATCAAATTATGAATCTGGGTGACACTGAAAGCTGTATTTTGCGATCTATGACCTTCTTACTTGAACCCCATTATGTCTTTTGATTCCTGTGGCCATTTTGGAGAAGCAAAATCAGTCTGACACTCACCTTTAATGAAAATTAACAACACACTAAATGCTCAAAAAAATGCTAGAAATCCCAAAAGCATTTTTTGATTTTATTTTTAGTATATAGTTACACATAGTATGTGGCAAAAGTTATTAAGACTGAGTATAATTTTTTTTGGTGCACATCTGATTTTCTTTGGTATTTATGAATATTTTTTTTCTGTAGAAGAATAAATAGGTGAAAATAGTTCACCACCATATGATTTGTTTTATCCTTAGGCATTGCCTGAGGTTACTGGAACATCCCTGGTTTTCAGTATCGAAAAGTGAAATGCTCAACAATGAAAATTTTATTAAAATGTGTGTTAACCCATTACTGTATGTTCATTTTCAATTCTTTATAAGAAAGCATGATGTATCATTCTGTGTGTGTCATTCTTTTAAAAAAAAAAGAGATGAGTCAAGTAAAGGAGCAAATTTAATGGGGGAATTTTATGGGAAACATTATACAAATGGCAGTGTGTGTGATTCCCATTATTAAAATAATTTGTCATTGTATGGAAAAAAGGTATAAATTCAAGAAAGAGTCTTCTTTAGTTATCTTCCCTTTTTTAATGACAGTGGCTTTTGTGCAGTAAAGACAGACACGTTCTCAGGCAAAGCCCATTTCAGGCCAGAATTTCTGAAAGCCCTATTAATGTTTCATGCTAATCAAGGAGAGGGGGAAATAGAGCTGACAGGTGCTTTCTACTCTGCTTATTCCTGTCTTCCTGCATTAGACATTACTAGCTAAAAAAGGGCCAATGGGGTTCTTTTCCAATGCATATAGTAAGAAGGGCAAAAATAAAATGAGTCTTGGCTTAAGTTTCCTGTTATTTTCCATCTTAGATGAGCTGATAACATTCTTGGTTATATGAGCGCATTGATTATTAATAAATCTGTTTTACTCTAAACTGTAATGTCAAAAGAGACCTGCCATTTAGACCTAGCATTCTAGCACAGTGAGCCACTCTATTTGTGAATCTATAAAAGTTCCATCTGGACTTTCCATGTTAAAATATTGTACCTACAAGTAATTCAAGGTTTTTGCCTATGTCCAGTATCTTTAATGGAAATTCCATAAGTGGATGTGATAAATTCAGTCACCCACTGTGTTATCTAAGGACATAATTTGGATTGGATTGGATTGGAACAAACATACTTTCTCCTTTCTTCACTAGAATGCTTACACAAAACCACACTTGTCAAGCTCAATGTCAGAATGAATACATTCCATCACATCTGGTCCAAGAAATGATAACATGTTGGCTGTGGGGTGTTTTGCTTGTTCGTTTGTTGTTTTTTACACATATACAGTTTTAACAGGATTGGATCTATTAATTTGTGTATAAGATCCCTTATGAAATAAAATCAAAGTACCTTACTTATACAGGAAACCTTTCATTTATCCTAATGATTATGTGCTTAAAAATGATATCTTAGCATGACTGACTTTTCCACATCTTTTATTCATAGAAAAACTTTTTTTCTTGAAGTGCATTTAGACATGCCAAGGACTATTTTCTTCAAATTTAGCTACTGAGAACCTGCCATTTTCTGACACCTGGTGTCTATCTTAGGAAGGTGGAAGGTGACATATGGTGCCTTTGGGATAGAATAAAATATTACTGTGCTAAGTCTTCAAGTGGCAAGGTGAGGTCACAAAAATATGCTGATAGAAGAACAAACGACAGTTTTCCATAATTGAGAGAGATAGAAATAAAGTTATTTTACCCTTACTTGAAGATGGAAACTCTTTCATGGTGAGTTGCACAAGAAAAGTTAAAACTGTGCTTAGGTTGGAAAGTGACATAAGGGTCTATGACAAGTACGTATATAAAACCCAAGAAACCAAAGGTCAAAAAACAGGATTCTTTTTTAAACTTTCTTTTCTTGTCCCTCAGTGGGAAATACTTTCTAGCCTAGTCTACATACCAAGGCTAGAGCAGATATGGAAATGAACTTGTGTAACTCAGAGTAATGAAAGTCAGCTCTCCTTTCTTCTCAGCTTCATCAGATAATAGCAGGTCTTGACTGAATTTTGGACAGTTAATCTTGACTTGAAGGAAACAGTTTCATAGAAAAAGATTGAAATTCCAGAATTAAGAGAAGTACATCTTGATGCAATAGTATTGTCCCTCAAACAATTTATTGAAGGCAATTGTTCTTAATTTTGGGGAGACACACCCTTTAAAATCTGGTGAAAGCTCTAGACCCATTCTTAAAAAATGCACTAAAAATTTTGCATTTAGTAAAATGGAGTTTACAGATTACCTAAAACCTGTCTATACAGGTCCAAGGACTATAGTTTAAAAAATCTTCATTTGCACCCACCTAGTTAGTATTGAGAACATAATTAGACCCCCTCCTCCCCTTGTATAGCTTTTTTTTTTTTTTTTTCCTGCTCAGACTAAAGGCAAATAAGGGCCCAAGCAACATGTTGCCTCATCACTTTCCCTTTGGTCATACCTGGTCACTTGGTCACAGTTTACCCTTCTAAAGATGACAGTCAAATGTGTCGTTTCTTCCCAAGGAAGAAGACCCTCACACAAAGCACACAGTAGCTTAGTTCTATTAGAAGCAATACAAAGAAGGACTGGATATTCGCAACTAGAGATGTAACTTTGTTTCTAAAATAGAGACCTGCGTCTCCTAGAACTGTAGGCCACTTTTGTACTTGAACCATGTAGAACTTAATCTCCCTGAGGATACTGTAAGAGGGTTTATCCTTAGCTAGTCCCTAGATAGTGGAAGGGGCCACTACACAAAGTTGCTTTGGGTGACGGGCCTGCCAATACCTAAATGAACTTTTATCAGATTAATTGTAGATTATTATAGCAACAAAAGAATAAAAATATAAAGAACATTTGCTACTGATATTTTGCTATGAATCTATTTCATTTTGCTGAAGAGTTATATCAACTTTGTCTACAATGCCACAATATTGCCACTTCTCTTGAGACTGTTGGTTTCATTTCCAAATTGATTTCCCTGTCCTTGCTCAGTCCAGTACCTGTCACAGAGCAGATTATCCAACAAAAATCAGTGATTGAGTGAGTGAAGGAATGAAAACTGATTCTACAACTCAAGAGGCCATCTCAGTGGATAGTGGAAACTTATCTACTGATGTAACAAAACAAAGATATCTAAATTGACCTTCAAAAATTATCATAGAGTAATACTCATTTGCTTTAGGCTAGTATAAAATACACAAAAATTTAAACAGCCCTTGCTTTTACTTCCATTCTCCAAGATATTTCCTTTTTTTTTTTTTTTTTTGTGAGGAGATCAGACCTTTGCTGACATCTGCCAATCCTCCTCTTCTTTTGCTGAGGAAGACTGGCCCTGGGCTGACATCTGTGCCCCTCTTCCTCCACTTTATATGGGACGCCACCACAGCATGGCCTGACAAGCAGTGCGTCGGTGCGCACCCGGGATCCAAACTGGTGAACCCGGGGCCGCCGCGGCAGAGCTCGCGCACTTAACCGCTTGTGCCACCGGGCCAGCCGCTTCAATATATTTCTTTAAGCTTCCAAATATTCAATTCCTACCCCATCGCAGGTTGACAGTTAATGAGATGTAAATATATTAAAAAAATTACCTCTGGCAAAACTTTGCTGGCAATGGGTGCTACTCAAATAACTTTGAAATCCTAACCCCAAACGACACTTAAATTGTAAAGATAAATGTGACTCTGTCCTAACATTTTCCAGAAATGGACATCAAAATTAACTTTTTTGTTTTATCACGTACAACTAAATCTTATTAGTCTCTCTCTCTCTCTCTCTCTATACATATATATATATACACACACACATATAATCTACATTACAACATTTTATAATTCTAAAATTATTGTCTCTTGACCCAACTATGTAACTGAGATCAGCCTTTATAAATTGGGATTGCAATTAATAAACAGCATTAGTTAGCAATATTTAACCTGATTTTCCTCCTTTATTCTGGACTATCTTCAATTCTATCTCTATCACTTTTCTCTCCATGGAGGACAGAAACTATCCTACGATATACTGGCTTCTCCATTCAAATTTGGCATAAGTTTTGTCTTATTTCTATTCCTATTGATCTAGAAGTGTCACATTACCTTGAATTTACAGTAAATTAATTTTTTTTAAAAAAGAGAACAGACAAAATGAAGTTTTAAAAATGACATGGATTTTATGTAGAGTTAGATATTTAGCAGCTAATTGCAAAATGGTTCATAGTACAGAAATATAGTCGAATTTCCATCAGATAAGGCTTATCAATATTTCTAAGGCTGTTGTGGTAAGAATTAGATTTCTCTGTCTTTCCTTAGCAAATGTAAAACAAGTGCATTTCCTCTGACAGTCTATATTTTAAACCTCTATTTTTTAAAAGATGGGGAGAAGAGAGAGTTAATTTTAGTAGTTTCACCCCTATTGCATACCTGTCATTTTTCAGAAAGGAAAAGCCATTTCCACAGCATTACTGTCATTTCTAAACCAACTAAACACAGTCTCCTAGCAGCCACAGAATCCCCTGATAAGGACAAATAGATACATAAAGACAAGCATTAAGATTGCAATGTCACACCCCAGAAGCTATTTCCATGTAGTTTCCTAAAATGGGAGAAAAACACCTCAATCTGGTTGTCAGGTACATATCAGAAGATATAATTGCATTCTGGGAGACTCTAGGCAAATCCAGAAGCAATGACAAGCGCATTTGTGATACAGCATCAGTTCGCAGCGAGTACAAGCTCCATCACTGTTATATCTCACGGTATGGGCCATCTCTAAATGAATGCACAGTGAGAGATCCCACGCTCACTTCCAGAATGTCTGGCAATACACAGACTGCCTTGACCTGGGCTTCAGGCCATGTGACCAAGAGAAGGACTCTATAATCCCATAACTGTCACCAAGAGAGAAGGTCTTTCTACCCAAACAAACCTACACAGCGTATTCTTCTCAAGCAGGACTGTCATCAACATGAGGGCAATTTAGGTGCTGGAACAGGGAGCAGGTTCTAAGATGGGTTGCCAGTTGGGTTAGTTGGGTTTAATGTCCTGCAGTCCCTTCTCCTACTCACAGTTTAAGAACACATGTCTGTGGGGAGGAGAGAAGAGCTGAACTGACACAAGGAGATCTGTGCCCCTTTTCCTATTCAACTCTATTGGTCCAATTCATACAAGCCAATGGATTAGCTCTTACTGACCAGGTAATCAAGACATTTGATACTCATAGTTGAAAGAAGATCAGAATAATACAATAGAAAATGCAATAACCAAGATAGTAGAAAGAAGGTAAATCTGGAAAGTAATCTTAAGACATCTATTTAAGGCACTCAAATCTGGGAAACCGTTTAAGTAACTGTAATAAATCATTAATGAGTGAGCACTAAAACACTGTTTAATCATTAACTATGTATTAACAGTAGAAAATATTACTAATTTCATTCTTAATGCACCTAGTAATAACTACAATATTAAGTGCTTGTGAATTCATGTAATTAATTTATTTAACTTATTTTCTAATTAAGTTTTCATATAGTTTAAATTATTAGAATTCTACTTCTATTAACCACGTAAATAGCATGATGGTTTACATGATGATTTTCAACCTAACCTTGCTGTCTTCCTGTTCTGTTTCTTTTTCAAGTGCTACTATTTACAAATGTAAGTTTATTTAAACAGTAAAATATTCCCAAGATGCAATCCAATACAGCTTTCATATAATCCATTCATTTTTATACATACCTAAAAACTCTTTGCTTTTCATTTTCAAGTGACTAAACAGATCTTTAATCTAGAATTGGTTTCGATTTGATTGAAGACAACTGTAGAATTTCTAGATAATCGGTTTTTCTAAAATAATTGTCTTATAAATGTTATTCAACTGGAATATAAAAGATACTTGAAGGGACTTTTGCACGTTTTAACTAAAGATTTCAGCTAATACTTTGCTTTGTCTGTCTTTGAAAACTGGCTAGCTCCACCATTTTTTGTTATAATGGAACAACATATAAAAATGAAGATACAGTGTTTAATTTTTATACATTTGACATCAGACATATTGATAAAAAATTTTATCCTGAGAAATTAAATCTGACGCTATCTAGCATTGTGATAAAATTCCTTCAAAGGAGATTATTTGAGTTCACTCAAAGATGATCCAGAATAAATAATATATTATTGCATAACTAAGGGAGGAAGAATAAATTGTGGGCTTAATATTATTTTCTTCTTCTAATTAATATTATAACAATGATTCTTAATAATTATATTTGTAAAAAACAAAACATATTAAGTTGGTTTTACATCAGAGGTGAGACAATTGGCTATCTACTATGGAACCATAGACCCAAGGATATATTTTAGTAAAATATAATATTAACATCCTTAATCAAAAGTTTACAGAAAATAAATATTTGAGTTAACCATCCCATCAGGGAAAATGTTTGCAGTCAGTACTCTTTCTTTAGGGAACTTGTCAGTTGTAAAGGAGGAATAAATAAGAATAGAAGCAAAACTGAGATTCTTTAGGTTAATCATTGGGTGTTTAAAGGTATTGAAGGTGAAGCCATCAATTCCCATCAAAAAGAGATGGCCCTGTGGCCTTTGTCACACTTGTCAATCAATCCCTACCATTATCCAAGCAACTGGTAAGCAGGGGAGTATAGATCAGGGAGCATAACTTTGAGCAAACGGATTTGTCTATCCTAACAAAACTGCACTGAGCTTAATGACTACCAAGTATTAACTCCACCTTTTTTCCCACAGGCAAAACATTTTGGAACTGTCATAAAGACAATGCCATTGTTGGGATGTCAAAAATTCCTTTAGCCCTCTTCGAAATTAAGTTTTGTAATGTACAAACATAAATCAATAGAGTTTTAAAAAAGCTATTCTGAGGAAAATGTAAATAAAAAAAAGAAACTGCTCATAATAATTGAAATGTTTCATTGTGAGGATAAAGAGAGCATCTGGCTATGGCAGAAATATAGCTGTTTCTTGGCAAACCAAATTACTGTTCATGGTTCTACAAAATAATTAATGTGGTTCAGCAATGACCTGGTATAGCATGAGTGAGGTACTCTCAGTTTCATGGAGTGAAAGCTCTCTCTATCATGTGTCTTTTCCAAGGAGGACACACTTTACTATTAGTGATTTGAGCCAGATCAATAATAGTGGAAGGATGGTGCTAATGAGGCCAAAGTTATGGCTAAGATCCCTGTACATACCAACTAGGTTGGCACAGAGAAAAACTCTATTCTCAGACAACTGAGTGTACCCTCTCCCTGAGACAACTTACGGTCCCTTGTCATTGACCGTAAGCAGAGTGAGCATGTGAAATGCCAAAAGCATGAGCATCCATTGCTGGCCAACCAGCTCCAGCTGCATATGCCCAGGTGGTTTGGCAGCAGGCTCAGCCTCTCCAAGAGGCTGAGGTCCTAAATAGTGACTGAAATCTTCCTGAAGTACGAGGTTAGCGTAACGGGCCAACCTGACTTAGCATCCAAGTTATCCAAACCCAGTGCTAAGGTAATCTGACAAAAACAGGGAACTTTGTAGAACATTGCTGGTATTAAATGACTTTTACCTATTAGAAATACTGATTCAACAGAAAAAGCAATAAAAAAGGCATTTTCTTTGGATGTCAAGCCACAGGAAAATCATACAGTTGGGATTTTTACTCCAGACTTTTCATGTTAGCACTAAGTT
This sequence comes from Ceratotherium simum simum, assembly GCF_057802395.1. Lineage (NCBI taxonomy): Eukaryota > Metazoa > Chordata > Mammalia > Perissodactyla > Rhinocerotidae > Ceratotherium > Ceratotherium simum. Next base: position 30,521,767 of record NC_141909.1, on the reverse strand, counting down.
AACCTTAGAATCTCTAGAGCTTATCACAGTGCTTACTATCCTGTAGGTTAGCACACATGACACATATGTAACTTTACATTTTCTAGTAGTCACAAATAAAAAAGAAACAGGTGAAATTAATTTGTTTTTTTTTGGAGGAAGATTGGCCCTGAGCTAATATCTGTTGCCATTCTTCCTCCTTTTTTCCTTTTTTTCCTCTCCCCAAAGCCCCAGTAGATAGTTGTATGTCATAGTTGCACATCCTTCTAGTTGCTCTACATAGGACGCCACCTCAGCATGGCTTGATGAGCAGTGCGTAGGTCCGCGCCCAGAATTTGAACCAGCGAACCCCGGGCCCACAAAGTGGAATGAGTGAACTTAACCACTATGCCACTGGACCAGCCCCTGGATGAAATTAATTTTAATTAAATATTTTATTTAACACAATAGATCCAAAATATTAACATTTCAATGTATAATCAATTTAAAATTAAATTTTAAATTAATGAAAAATCTGGTTTTATTTTTCAGTTATAGCAGATCTCAATTCAGACTAGTCACAATTCAAGTGCTCAAGAACCCCGTGGCTACAGGACAGCACAGCTTTAGATGCTCAATTCTTGCATGTGATAAGAAGACACGAAAGAAGGAATATATGAATGAATGAATGAATTTGATGTAGATATAAAAAGTAATCACTTTGAATTATTGCATAGATGGAGATTATAAACCATTTTTTAAAAAAGTGGATGTTTGTTGGGTAGATGGGATGTTGAGGACAAGCTTATGTCAAATTTTGAATTACCTAAAATTTACAATACCTTTTATTTGGAGTATCAGCTAATCCACAAAATTTTCCACCAACTGTTTGTGCCTAGATTCCAAAATATTTATTAACTATAAATTTGAAAATACATTGCTATAAATAAAATACTTTATAGGTCTTTAGGGGAAAAATGGGCTTGCCTAGGTTCATTATTTATTATAATCTCAAAATAATTCTAGGAACATTCTCCATTGCAAGGTGAAAGCACTAGTCAGAGCAATTTATTCTAGAGCAATTATGCAGCTTGTTGCTTTGGTCTGAATATAACTTCTGGTCTGGTAGTAAATGCACTACTATGTTCTATGTTTCCATCCAATGGTGAAGACCTTATAGATAGAGTGGTTAATGTCAAACACCTATGACCAAGCACCATCTTCTATGTCAGGTTTTCCCCTCCTAGTAACAATGAAAAGATTTATAAAGGAGGAAGATATTATGAAGGAGAAATTTAAAGATATCTTTAATAATATGTTATTGTACAAAATATGTTCTATATAATATAAAATTGCATACCAGGTAGAATTCTACGAACCACTTTAAAAGGCATTACGTAAAAACATTTCAGGGGTAGAAATGATTTTTTTATTGAAAGAATATTTTATTATTAGTTGGAAAACACAATCTTTTTTTACTAATCTAGAAAATGTTCCTTTCTGAAAATAAGTTGATTTTGATCCTTTTAGAATAGGATAAGCCAGCCCTGGTGATTTAGTGGTTAAGATTCGTTGCTCTCACCACTGAGGCCCAGGTTTGTTTCCCAGTCAGGGAACCACACCACCCATCTGTCGGTTGTCATACTGTGGCAGCTGCGTGTTGCTGTGATGCTGAGAGCTATGCCTCTGGTATTTCAAATACCAGCAGGGTCACCCTTAGTGGACAGGTTTTAGCAGAGCTTCCAGACTAAGACAGACTAGGAAAAAGGACCTGGCCACCCACTCCCAGAAAAATTAGCGTGAAAACCCTATGAATAGCAGTGGGGCATTGTGTGATGTAGCACCGGAAGTGATAGGATAGTGTGAAAAGACTAGGCAGGGTTCTGCTCTGACGTACACAGTGTCGCTATGAGTCAGAATTGACTTGACCGTGTTAACAACGAATAGTAGGGTAAGTAGGAAGGAGTCTGTTGTATTATATCAATGTAAAGGTAATTAGCCAGCACAGGTCAATCATTCCATTTATAATCCAAATGTATATGAATGACCTAAATAGCCTGTTTTCTTTCCACCTTCTATTTTAGTCACTAAGCATCATCTTAAATATTGAAGTATGAAACGAGGGATCTAGAATATCAGTGGCTACACTTAAATTACTATTTCGACATCATTTTATTCATCCACTACTCTCTCCAGTAACTGTCAGAACTTTAAAGGAATGAATTTTAAAATTAAGTTTTCATAGATTAAATAACTTTATGTATTATGTTCTAATGGACAGATTTAAGGCCTTTCTGCTTAAATCTAACAATTCTATGGCCAATTAGTTTGCTGAATTAGGTACATAGCCACTGGTTTGGTTCTTAAATTAGTAAACAACCTTCCTCAAAGCAACTATTACTTATATTAATTTATATTTAGTTCCCCTTGGCTTAAGACAGACTCCAGGCTAACAGTACTTCCCTAAAGTAAATATAGTAATTCTCTTATTCCCAGAATTGGAGGAATTTTTGTGATTTTTTTCCTTTCCAAATACACAAGTCATGTTTGCAGTAAAGCATGCTTGTCAACGCACGTCAGCCAACTTTAAAAAGAATAGTCTGAGAAAAAATAAAAAGTAAATTATTTAAGTGGAGTTGTAGAGGAAGCTTGAAAGAACTCTGTTTGGAAGGTTTCTTTGCTTCTCTCTGCCAGTGGAAGGGAGACTCTGGATTTCTCACTAGTGAGCTTCTGTCATAACTAGAGCTGACAGTTCACATCGAAAATTCTGTTTTCTTCTTTCCCAGGAAAGCAAGTCAAAGTTAAGCCAATAAACTCTTGTTGGCGAGTTCCTGGCTTTTGTTTCCTCTTCTTTAAATTAGCCATTTGAGTTTTGTGAATGGGTTTCCAAGATTTGGGACCATAGATTTGAGTAGGTATGAAACATTTAACAAAAAAAAAGTACAGATCCTTTGTGATGAAAAGTGTGGTTATGTGAGAGCAGCATTTGGGATGAAGAGAGAAAACTGAAGTCCCCTTGTGTGGAGGAAATACACAGGAACTATCTAATCAATACCACTGTTAAAATACCGTTAAAATTTTTTCGAGCTATAGTTGAATTTGGCAGTGAAGTCCGTAAGGGTGGTCTATTTTATTTGAGTTATCTGTCAAATTTGTTACCACCAACTCAATTCTATTAACTTTGGCACATGCAAGAATGGGTCAAAACTGTATTATGCAGCTTTTTGCTCTTGTGTAGAAATTGTTAACTAAAGTTCTCCTGCCTTTATTTTATTTTACTTTTCAAAGCTATCCCATCAATGTGTAGTTTGGGATCACTGTGATGAACTTTTCCAAAGTGTTTACAAAGGGTAAGTTTATGCTTCAGTCCAAGGAGTACCACCGGTGTGACCTATTTTCTAAAAACCTAATTTACACAACTCCAAACCAGAAAAAAGACATGAACAAGTATGGACGAGAGTTGATATTCTTCACAATAATGGAAAAAGTGATTATTTTACAAAAGGATTCACTTTACATTTAGGAAAGTCTTTTGCATACTAAATATAAAAATTTTATTTTCTGACAATCAGCGTCTCACTTTGGGGGAATGTTTTATTTATGCTTCTATTATTTTACAGGCAATTTTATAAAATATTAAGTCACTACCAATTCCATCATAATCGGGAGAGTGACTGGTTGTATCTATATTGTATCTGAGGTACAAACACGCATGAGAGATGGGTATATGGGAGATGAGACGTGGGTAAACCTATCAAACACCTACATATAGATTTTGTGTTTACTACTCACATTTGTATATATTTACCATGTGTACATGTAACAGTGTTGTCCTAGTCATTGACTTATCTGTAGATAATACAGTATTTGCAAGACCAGTTCATTAAGGTTAATTTGTTCAAAAATATTAGAATCATTAATTTCTGGCTTATAGCTAATGGCTGTTCTCAGCCAGTGTCTTGCTTCATCATTAGTGTCACTGAGATTATAACTCACACCCAACTGTTTTTACACTATCTAATAGAATCAATTGATGCAATGGTTGACAAGACGCTGTTTTGCATTTTGTCATCACACTAATGTACATGGCTTAAAGGCATTGGCATCCATAATGTGGGGCAGTTTTGTAGGAGACTAGAATAGGCTGAAGCTACAAGGGCCATTTTCATAAAATATTAATGAAATTGAAAAATACACTGGGGTTGAAGGCTTGTCTGCTAAATGTAAGGTAAAATCTATTCTGTTCTGCTTTCTGATGACTGTAATTAGCAACTCTAATTAAAAATTCAAACCTTGCGTATATTTGAAAGCATGAATCTTAGCTCTCATTGTGTTTATTTCCTTTACAAAGTATTTTATTTTACAACACTAATTGAACAGGATCCTTCCTAGTCCGACAGCCGCAGCTGGCTGGAGCCAGTTTATGTATCCAGTCTCTCAAGACTACTTCCTTTTGTAAGCAATAAAACATCTTTAAAAAACATGTATATGCTCTCTATAAGCCATTAACTCTGTGCCACCCAGCACCAGGCTGGTCCTCTCCTCACACATTGTTTTTTTCTTCACGTAAATGTGACCTCTTTGAAGAGGACGCTTTTTTCCGATCTTCAATATTTAATGTGGATTTACTTACATTAAATGACCACCTTACTGAAGGAGCGAAGGCCCACTTCTGACATTATTTATGAACAGCATACACTGTGCAAAAATATGGAAGGAATTGCCCAGGAAGACCTATTAGTTCCAGTAGGAAAATCTACTTTTTATCATTGTTTTCTAAAGTTATTTTGAAATTTCGGTCAGAATGTTGACGCCTCACTAGGGAATGCATGACAGCAACTGAAGTACAAATTGATTAGAATCGTGTTATTTAAAGACAAGCGAGATCAGGTGGAGAAGGCAGGGCCAGAGCTGGAAATGAGGCAAAGCCAGGATCTGAATAGGTCAGAAATGTTACAAAATTATTTTTTTTGATAATGACAAAAATAAGCTTTGTTTCAAATGGTGCCTATTAACTATTAACAAAAAAAGAAGAAGAAGCAGAAGAAGAAAAAACATTTGAATCATGCTCAGAATAATTTGGGAAAGGTAACACTTGTCTTTTGTTTGGTCTGCCTATCCTTTCATTTCTGGATCTCAATTTCCTCAGCTGTAAAATGGGAGAGATTATCATTGCTTTACTTAGATGTTCTATCTACCTAAAAGGGTTCTTCTGAAGAACCAAAAGATTAGGCCTGTGAAAGCACTTTGACAAGTCTAAAATGGCCTGGAAATACCAGGGGTTCATTAGAGATCTATTCATTCTCTACAAGTCACTCAAACCATGAACAGAAAATGACAGCAAACTGGTGATCAATACTATTAGAATTACACTTAAAGTTCGTGCAATCCCAGTAACATAACTCATTTGCTTTGAAGATTCAAAGGAAATGTCCAGAGAACAAAGAAATAAGTCCTCTCCTTGTATACCTTCATGAAATTTGGTCTGATTTTCTTGGACACTCCATTCCCAATATGTTGCTGGAATTTGCATGAGCAAAAAAGTTGAATATTACATTGTACTGAAATATTATAATGGTTCACCCACCAATCTATTCCTTTAAATGAGTGAATAAAAAAGCAACAGTGTTTGATGGTAAAAGGTTAACAGCACTATTAAAAACCAATATTTTTTAATATTGAAAATTAAACAACTTATTTCATACAACTACAAACTATTTAGTTTATAGAATCATGTAGTCTTTGCTTCGGGCATAGGATCTATATTCCTTACACATGGAGATTTCTCACCAAAGGAAATGAAAGTTTTTCTGGAGTCAAGAATATTGAACATGAGGCTATTAAGAGGATATGAGGCCTGCTAATATTTGGATTATTGATTTCTCCAACTGACAAATGTTACAATCCCCCCCTTCCACAAATACACATTTACTTAATCTATTGAACACTGAGCTACTTTCTTTTCTAGCTGAAAGAGGAGGGTAGAATTAATTTTGTATCATGGGAGAGAATCAGATCCAGTGATTTTATAGACGGCTAGAGCACATGGAGAGAAGTGGGCTTTAGGAAAGTGGGAGGTGATGGATGGAAGAACCGCTAAACTGCTAGGCCTGGGCAAAGCCTCTTGCAGAGCACCTTCTGGCCCCAAAGGGATGGGCTGTGAGGAGGCTACTGTCATGAAAGACATACGTCAGATCTCAAAGGCATGTTGTCACACGTCATCTGTATGCGACATCGTCCTTAAGCCCTTAGGAGGCTCTAGTCTCTTTACTGCTGAACAGAGTTAGCCAGCAGCAGTTAACCTTCTGTAGACAACAGAGCCTGAGGAGATGCTCCTCTCCTCTTGGTGCCCAGGGGACATGCAATATCACCTTCCCAGGCACACAAGGACACAAGGTTCACTTCCTCTCATTCCCATCTCTCTCCCCAAATCATTCCAGAGGCCTGGCCATAATAATAGCAAATATCCTCAGCTCTGCCCTCTAGCAGAACTATACTCTGCTCCACAAGATTTCTCCCCAGCTGACTCTCCTCTAAGGAGCAACCCTACCCAACTCCCAGTGGCATTAGAAATCCTCCTCAGAACTGCTCTTTGCTGCTGCCACTCAGTTCACCTTAACCCACCCCTGAGCAGCCTGGGTACCAGACAGCTAGAATATGGTGACAGCTGGTTTGCTTCTCTGAGCACAGAAGGCTCAGGCTCCAGGAGTTCAGAAAATGGGTCACTCCTCCCTCTGCCCAGCACTAGTCTTCACTCTTTTTCTGCAGAGGAGGATACTAGAGGGACTGTGCTGAGATGTACGGCAAGAGTTGAATAAAAATGTAGGAAAAGTCCGCTACGGAAGACATGGAGGAGCTTTTGTTTATTTGGAGGTAGAAAAGTGAGGAGTTTTGAGTGAAGCCCTCCTGTTTCATCTCCAGGTTACTGGGAAAGGTCAACGCTGATCCCAGGCACAATTTCGGACTCTACCAACGTTGCTATCCGGGTTGTGCACTTCCCTCTCCAGCACTCACAGTACAACTTCTCCCCTGCCTGGACAAGGCCTATAATTATGTCGCCTTTGGATCAGACTCTAATTCTTTTTTAGAAGTTCTTGTTTTAGAAATAGGTGAGGATCTAATTATATCAAGAAAGACTCAAAAGAGCTAAACCTTCTATTCGCTTTCTCAATTTGCCTCTCTTCCAAAAATTCCTCTTCCCTCCTCTCTCTCTTTCTTCCATCAAAATCCCTACTTTCTCAGTGGGGATGAGCTCACATAGAGTTAAGAAGGAAGCAAGCAAACTGACTGAACTCACGCCTCCAAGAATGTGAACGACCTTCTGTGATATTGGCAGCTTAACAGAGGCATCTCCACAAGAGGAGTGGTTATAAGTGACTTTGGGTTCACACCTGTTTCACTGCCATATGAATTGCCATGTGAAAGTCCCAGTTCCACTGCCATAAGCTTTGCTTCTGAGGAATCTGGGTGGAATCAGAAAACAGCACTTTGACTAGAATCGAGGCTTCCAAAGCCCCCACTGAATTTAGTTCACATCTGATTGGTCTCCATGGATGATGTGTCCATTTTGTATGGTTATAGCTCATGTCACAGGATTTCCTGCTCATGGATGAAGAAAGATTGAAGGTAGCAATGTTCATGATTGTGTAATGGGGAAGAGGACAGTTAGTTTTGTATTGGTCTATGTAGACTGAGAATGTCTTTTTAGTTAATGGATCTGTATTTGGGGCTTACCAATGTAAACCCACTGGAGGAGAAAAGGGCTCACATTGTGTCTTTTAAAAGTCATTCAGTTGGGCCGGCCCCGTGGCTTAGCGGTTAAGTGCGCACGCTCCGCTGCTGGCGGCCTGGGTTCGGATCCCGGGCACTGACCGACACATCGCTTCTCCTGCCACGCTGAGGCCACGTCCCACATACAGCATCTAGAAGGATGTGCAACTTTAACATAGAACTATCTACTGGGGCTTTGGGGAAAAAAAGGAGGAGGATTGGCAATGGATGTTAGCTCAGAGCCGGTCTTCCTCAGCAAAAAGAGGAGGATTAACACTGATGTTAGCTCAGGGCTGATCTTCCTCACAAAAAAAAAAAAAAAGTCATTCAGCAGGTCACTAAAGCCTGCTTTACTTTTACTTTATTCAAGAGTAAACCACGGTTGGAGGTTCAGCACTCATAAAAAAGAAATAGAGCCTACATGCCCTGCACAATCCCTACGAAAGTTCTAAAAAGATCTTTTTGAACAAGAAAAAAGTTAGGAATCCACTTTTTGGATTATCTTGCTTTTCTATTTATCTTCCCCTTTTCAGCTCAACTCCTATGAGCCCTTCTCTGTTATCCATTGGACTTCCTCTCTGAGCCAGGAATAATGTGTGTGCTTTACTTCAGTAATTCACCCTGCCTACCCACGGATGAATAACTGGTAGGGTTCAGGCAGGATTTGAGATGAGAGATGCACACTAACTACAATTCACCAGCTTGTTATTGTTGTATTATTTATTGTCTATATAAGGCATTTCTTCTGAGATGCCCAAAGTACTTTTCTACATACTAAATAAATGATTAACCCTCAGAACCCTGCTATGAGGCAAGCAGATTTGCAAAGACGATGGGAGAAGGAGAAAACTGAATCCCACATGTAGAAAATAACAATTCATCACACAAGATGAAGATCGTAATTTCTGGCCCTAGAGGTGTAGAGAGCAGGGAATGTCAACCAGTGAACTGACTACCTTGAATTATACTCTTCTTCTTCCTCCCTTCCCCTCCTCCCCAACACCAAGGCACTTTCCATTATTGTCAAGAGCACTTTCACATGTCAATTACGTTGCCTGTCAATACACAGGTAGGAGAGTATATGCTAATATAAACATAACTTCATTTCCTAAATCTTAACCATTGGCCTCAAGTTATTGAATTGACCATGCTGTACAGAATTTTGCTTAAATTAATTGACACCGTCATAAGGCTGACATGACGCCAGCATTGACATCTAAATTATTTCAGAGTTTAAGCTTTTCCTGTGGTTCACTTCTTGATCACTCAATATAAGTTATTCTTCCTCTTATTCATTCTCATAGAACCCTGAAATTTTCCTTCATAAACTTTTAACAACTTATATTGCTATATTTATTATGTGTATTTGTTTAATGCATGATTTCCCCAATAGACTGTAAGTTCCATCTGGGTAGAGATCTGGTCTCTTTTCTAAGTGTTTAGCACAATGTCTGGCACATTATTGTGCACTCAACAAATACTGATTTAATAAACAAATGAATGAATGGAAAATATAGATTTGGGATTAAGAGAGATCTAAATTTGATTCCTGATTTTACTTCTTCCAAGTTTTATTACCTTGAGAAAGTAATTTAATCTCTGAGCCTTGGTTTCTTCATATATAAAATAGAGTTAATATTACCTATCTCACAAGATATTTATGATGTTTTCATTAGATAATATATAACAGATTTTAAGTACTCAAGAAATGTTAGTATTTTCTTAGAATTTGATTTCCAGAATTTGCAGATTTAAAAATATGTTATTTCATCCATCAAAACTCCTCAAATAATTATGTAGAAGTCACAGCTATTTCAAATGCAATTTTAATATAGACTTGAGTTCATATCTTGCTCATTTCTGGGTTCCTGACAACACTAGAAATGGAAATGCATAAAAAAGTGGGCTCAATAAGTGTGTACTGAGTGAATTAACCAATTTTCTAGATAAGGAAACTGAGCCCAGAGAGTACCAGGGACTTGCCTAACACCACACAAATAGTCTAAGGACCAGAAGTAGGTTTTTATATTCTGATTCCCCATCTAATGATCTTAGTACTAAAGTATGTTGCCTGCTTTCAATCATAGATCAGATATCATATTTAATAACTTTAAGGGTAACTCATTTGAGTACACGACTCAACTGTCACTTATAATGCCAAGATTTCTTTCTTTGAACATTTTAGTAAAGAGTGCCAGCTTTAGAGAAAAAATGACTTAGTTTCAAATCTCAATTGTGCCATTTCCAAGGAGAAATTTTAAAATTACTTAATGTCTCTGAGCCTCAGTTTCCTCTTCTGTAAATTATGGCCAATATAGTTTTCTTATATAATTTTTCTAATAATTCCTTGAGATAATGTTTGTGAAGCACATAACAGTTTCCAGTTCATGGTAAGTATTCAGTTGTAGAGGTGACAGGGGTTGGAGTGGTACTAGTAACAGTAATAATAGTGTTTATTTTTACTAGGCTTGTATTTATTTAGTGCTTTCTTCCTTCATCTAACAATAATAATACTTTAAAATAAATCTTTTTCATTTTTTCCCTTTTCTCTTATCTTAAGAGATTGGAGTATCTTGGATTTTTTTGTTATATGCTCTACTATTTCTGTTTTGTTTACAAATGATAACCATTTTGATACTTCTACGATTCTGGCTTATTCTTAAAATATGTGCAAATATACATTGATTGCATCCAATAACGTGCAGAACAAAATTTACATCACAAGAGTTGCCCTCACAAGTAGTCTGATCAGTTTGCCCAGGACTGTCCCCATTTACTCCAGTTGCTCTGATATAATTGTTGATAGAACCCCTCTTACCCACAAAATGTGACAGTTTGAACCAATGGAGGACCCTCCTAAACTTTTCACTTCTTAGTGTGAAGCTAGGGTTTGCTGAATTTAAGACATAACTATAGTTTTAGTGACAATGGTTTTTTTAACATGGTTTGTTTCATTACATCACATTTGTTCAGGAATCTTATACTTATTGTTTACTTGGTGCAAGGAAACACCTTTGCATGATAACAAATTTCTCTTTTTGGGAAACTGCAGTGAATCTATGAATATTCAAGGTTGGAAACTACACAGTTTAAGGAACTACACAAAGATTCTTCCAAATGCAAGTGAATTCACTAGCAAGGAGAGATTAAGTTGACAAAACATTAATTGTACACAACTTCTCAGACACAAATGTAAACAAATTAGGAAATGCACCTGCAGCATTCTGGAAAAAAGTGTGCTTCTGGCTCTGGGTTTGAATCCTTACTCCACCCTTATTAGTTGCCAGGTTTGGAGCAAGTTTTCTAAATCATCTGAGCTTCGATTACGATTTTTTAAGATTTATCTAGAGGTAAGCTAAAGGAGAAAGTAAAGAAGATAACTAATTATCTTAAATAGTACAAAATGGTCAATCTACTATTTCTAACACTCCGAAACTCTATCCTTTTGTCTCTTATATACCATTTATGCTCAACTCCCCAATTGACTTAATCTACATAGATACAAATTAGTTTAAAATCTATTTTAAATACAAATATTGTACTTAAATATTATGTGTAAATTTGTGTATATATGTATGTGTACAAGTGTATATAAGATATGAGTTTTTAAAGTTTCTATTAAGAGTTATCAAATGTCCCTAGTGAGATATCTAGATAGTTCTTATTTTCCAACTATTTCCAAACTGTATTTAGATGAGATTGTTCCAGGCACCTGGGAGTGACCTTCAGATACCCCAGCTCCTTTGGATTTGGGCCTTTCAGCTCAAATTTATGTATGTGTCCCTTTCTCAGCACAGATTATATAAGTATTTGATGTCTAGGTATACTAATTAATGCTTGGCATTAAAAGCTAATTCCATGAATTATTTAATTGTTGCAAGGCTTCGACATTTCTTTTCAAACTACTTTATTATAGTATAAATATTCTAATAAACTCAACTTTTACTTTTTGCTTTAAAAATGATTTTTTTCTCTAAATCCATATTGCACCACTCTCTTAAAGATCACTATGGTATTAGAATAACTATTCTTTTCACATTAAAAAAATTAAATATCCTTAACCAGATATTGTAGAATTATATATTTGCGTATTTCTCTCTTTCGCTAGTAGTCATTGAAATTTATTACCATTTACTTCATCAGATATAAGTAGAATTGTATCATTTCAGGAAAAAAAATCAATTTTGAATACAAATAAGTTTCTGTCTGATTTTATTTCAGAACACAAGTCTCACTATCCATTGCGATTTCAACAAACAACTGAAAAAACCCACAATAACATCTCTAAATAAATGATGTAGAATAGATACTTTAGATACAGAGGGTTTTAGATCAGTCAACTGAAAAAGGGGAGAGAGCCCCATTCTATTAGACACGGTAAAGAATATCAGTGAATTTGGAGAGACACTAACCATGTGTTACTGACACATCGTGTTTATGTTATTCCAGTCAGGCTGAGGTTACAGGTTTCATTTTGATTTCCTCTGCTTCTCTTTTTCTCCTTGGATCTCCCAAAGATGGACTTTGTAGGAATATTCCCATACAATGCCTATGGTAGCCATTCATCCAGCACTTTACTAGACTGCATTCCCCAACAGTGAACACAAAGTGTCACTGTGACTACATGCTAATAGTCTAAAACTCAAAAAAACTTTGCCCAAATTTGAAATTCATTTACTTGCAAGTGAATGTTTTACTTGAATCTTCTATGAGAATTATCTTTAATTTAACTTGGATAAGATTTGAATCTTAATTATTTTTATTCCCTGGTCTTTCATATATTAAGGTGGTACTTTATTTTTTCTTTTGATGACACAAGAAAGAAAACAAAAGAACAGAGATCCTCAACACTTCGGTTTTCATGTCTGATGACGTACGAATTAGTGTGTATGGAAGAAAGAATTGGTCTGTGGAAGTTGATAATGATCTCAGTGCACACATCTCTGGTCTACAATGCACCATGTGCTTTATGACTGTGCTAGGAAAAGGTGTTCTGCTCAGAACAGAAAAAGAATGTGCATTCCTACATATGCACAAAAGGCAAATACGGATATCAAATTATAACTGAATGCTTGAAAACCTATCACCTTTTTTCTTAAAACCCTTTCCGTAGAATATCTGCTGACCAGCGAAAGCTGCTTCTGAATGTATTTTCCAGTAGTAAACAGAAAGATTTGCCTTTGTTTTACTTTTTCTATCTTAATATTATTAACTTTCTCAATGTTTTGGATCTATACATTTCTGAAACGAATATCTGTTAACCACAGTATCAGTTCAGATGCAAAAGAAACTATTTTCTTTCAGAATCTATTACAGAATTCCATCTTATTGAACACACCAATTGTTTTGTCACGTACGAGTATTTGTTCCCTCAAAAACATAAAAACTAATTTTAAGTCCTATATTTATGTAGAAAAACTACAGAGATGTAATTGTAGGCTATTGTTTTGAAATACATGATGTGGTATAGTAGAAGCCATGCTTGAAACAATATTTCTATCTGTACTGTCTTACATTATTTCTTCATTTGTTTTTCTATGCTAATTTTCCTTTAAACCAGTCTCTTTAGATAGTTCTCTCCAGTCTTGTCACTACCATTTCCTAAATTTATTATTTCCCGTGATTATTTTAATACAGTACATTATGGATCCATATTGAGGTAACAGGTAACAGAGGTATGATAATGTGTTGGGTGCATCTTTACCTGCTAGTTGTCATGTGCTTTTGTAGAAAAGATACTGATTAATGAATGTTATTGAAAGTTCCTTCATCTCCACCTTTGTACTGTTGGGCAAACTATTTAAACTTGCCTTATTTATTTTTAAAAAATTCTTACCTGTAAGGAACAGCATGAAATTTAGGTAAAAACAATCAGTTTAAAAAATAACTGTTAGTCATTATCCTCAAACTTTAAAATATCATTCGTAGTGAAATTGTAAAAAAGCAGATAATTTTCTTTTAGCAAAGCATGTCAAAGATGCTCATTTTAGTCCCTAGCCATAATTTAAGGATCTATATACTTAGAGCCAACTTTTTAGAAACCAATGTGAGGGTTTTGTTTGTTTGGGTTTGTTTATAATGATCTGAAATTATCAGAGGATTTATAGAGACCCAGCAGCCGCTATGTTAGCTACGAATTTCTGATGTCTAGGTATATGGTGAGTGGAATGTCAGAAGAATTTAGATACTTATTTTGGGGCTTGAAATTTTGATTTTTGAGAAGGATGGTATGTAACCCAATTCTTTAATTATTTTATTCTACAAACATTCATTAACTGTTTTTATGTACAAGATGCTGTGCTAAGACCTACAAGTACAAAACGCCAAGGTACTTGCTCTCATGAGCTCATAGATCTGCAAGAAGCAGTGAATACATAAGGAAACACTATAGGTACTGGGGTAGATCTACAGTGGGACGGCGGGGATATGAGTTGCATCTGACATACCTTAAATGCTTCCTCAGATTCACTCAACTTCATCTGTCTCCTAGACCTTGTACAGTTGCCCACCTCAGCTTACATCAAGGCCCCAGGCTCCCTGTGGGCTCACAGATTCTGGTGCCTGAGGCAGTTTCACTACTTACCCTGGAGCCTTTGTTTCCTCCAAGCAGTTCTGGACCAGATGAAGCACCACATCCAGTGACTTCCAAAGGGGCCAAGACATGCAATCTAAAAACATGGGGGAGATGATACCTCATGAGGCAAACAGACCAATGGGAGACAGGCCCAGGATAATACAGTAGATAAATTCCTTCCAAAGGGCTATTCTAAACATTTCCATAAATCCTGTCTGGAAACATCCTGAAGTAGTGTCCGGCCAGCACAGTAACATATCACCTTGCATTTGCTTCTTATCCTTCTGTGACTTGTTCCCTTTTCTCTCACTCTTGTAGCCTTGGGATTTCACTTTCCTATAAAGCATTGGCAACTTAGCCGCCCTTCAGTGTTTGCTGTTTAGGAAAACTAGGCTAAAATAGTGGTCAATTTGATTTGCATGGGGAGTGGTGAGGGTAGAGCAGAATGAGTGGAAGGTATTGATCAACAAAGATTACAGAGGGAGGTGAGGTTTGCTTAAAATATGAAATTAATTTTTTTTATACTTATCTAAACTCTCAGAAGTCTTTTACCCGTTATGAATTACTACTTTGATCAGGAGAGACAGAAAATCCAGAAGTGAGAAAATATTACAAGTCCATTAGTTTATCACTCCAGAAATACCATCACTCCACACTGAGCTTAATAACATCTAAAATTCTCAGCTAGAAGCATAGTCAATGATCTCCAACCCCTTTGCCCATATTCGTTATCATCTTTTGAGGATACTATCAATGTCCATTTTTCCTCCAATTCTACAGCTTAATTTTTAATCCACGTCTTGGTTTAGCCATGCGTTCAGAGACTATTAATACAATTTAGTTAACTGTGGAAAAGCAACATACAAATTCATGAAGGTGTCCATATTTCTGACCATTCTACCCTTCAACTTCAAGCTTTCTCTGCCTTCAGAATTCCCCCAGAACTTCTTATTCTTCATATTAAATCCAAATCATCCCCATGAGGTTTCCAGTTTCTTCGCCCCAACCTCTCATGTATTTCAAGTATTAAACCTGCTTCCCTCGCTTCAGTTCTCTTACTCATCCTGAGGCAGGCTTTCTATTCTTTGCCATCAAGGCACTTCTTTCACCTCAGTCAACAACCCATTCTTCCTTAAGAAAGAAGACACAATAAACAAAAAATACTGCAACCTCTTTAGTAAGCCTCCTTGCATCAAAACCAGCACGAATAAAACATCCGTCTCCCAAAGGGAACATGGCAATCACCTCCACTCCAACATTCTGTCAAGAATACCCCTATTCCACAGGAAAGAAATTTGTCTGGCTCCAAATCAGAATTCAGAATTAGAAATTTGGCAAGGGACAAAAAGGTCCCATTTCTAGAAAAAATAAGTCCAATGATCTAAGTAGCAATTTACTCTTTGTTCTTCCAAAGGCAATCTTTGTTTCAACTTGCGGTAGCCATATAATTTATTGTGTGAATCAGTATACTTTTCAGACTGAAAAGGGCTTGAGATAGTAGGTATAAACCAGGGCTGTTTCAGACAAATGGGTGTCTAGTTACCTTATTTTTAGCAGTCTATGAATAATGTTACCAGCTTTCATTTTATTTATTTATTTATTTATTTATTTATTTATTTATTTATTTATTTATTTTGTGTGTGTGTGAGGAGGACTAGCCCTGAGCTAACATCTGATGCCAACCCTCCCCGTTTTTTTTCTTGAGGAAGATTGGCCCTGAGCTAACATCCGTGGCCATCTTCCTCTACTTTATAAGGGACCCGCTACAGCATGGCTTAACAAGCGAAGCATCGGTGTGCGCTGGGGATCTGAACCTGCGAACCTCGGGCACTTAACCCCTTGTGCCACTGGGCCGGCCCCCCAGCCTTCATTTTAAATGATAAAAGCTCAAGGAATCATTTCTTGAGATTTTTGTTGGTTTGTTTTCAGATGCTCAATTCAAGGGCTACTAGGTTTCAGATGGAAAAAAAATGAAGACATGCAGGTGAAATCTGAGCATAGTACTTAAGAGCAAACGCACAGTTTTTTGTCATGTCCTGGCTCTGCTAGCTTATGAGCTTGGGCAAGTCACTTAACGTCTCTGTGCCTCAGTTTTCTTATCTGTAAAACGGGAATAAGTATAGTACCTACCTCATAGCATTGTGAGAGTTAAATAAGTAAAACACTTAAAACTGTTCCTTGTATATAACACTATATGTTAGTAATTATTATTATTATCATTATTATTACTGATGGTAGTAGTAGTAGCATTACCTGACGTAAGGCGGAGCACAGAGAAGGGGCCCTTCCAATGGTTCTGGGTACTAAGATTTTCATGGCAGCAGCTGGTAAGCCAAAGGCCAGATCTCCCATGACTTTCTACTTCTGCATAGGGCATAAAGAATATCAAAAACTAACTTCTGAAATCCTTATAATATTGAAGACAAAAAGATAAAGAATGAGAGGGAGTTTGCAAGTTGGAGAGAGACTGGCTTTTTTCTTCTCAGGGCATAATTCCTCCCTCTCTTTTAACTTTTGTTGGGGAAGGAGTTGGAAGATGTCCAAGGGTTTCCTTGCACCGTGTTTATAGGGGAGTTCCAGAAAATAGTTTGAACAGAGAAAGAGAAACTGAATCGGAACAAAGAAAAACTGAAGCCCAGAGGAGAAAATGAGATACAAAAGTTGACTAAGACATGTGGAAAAAATCCACCTAGGAAATTCTCCTCGTGTTAAAATCAAGCAGGCATTTCTTTGCTGCTGAATGCTCTGATTTTTCTCTTGCTGGGCAGTTAAGTGGGCTCAGATATGGGGAATTTCTTCTGATCTTATCTTTTATGGCCTCAATGAACTGTCAGCACTGCCAGGGAAACCATTCCCTTCGAATTTCACAGGACTGAACTTGCGAGGTTACCACCTCTGTCCAGGGGGCAGGTGGCCCTCAGAGCTCCAGGGAGGGCCTCTGCCAACCGGCAGTGGAAAAACAACTACAAAAGACACTCTCAAAAAATCTACACATCTCTCAAGCCAGCAAGAAACCCAAAGCCTCTTGCCTACGGAAGTCCAGGCTTATTTTTATTATCATATCTGACATCAATCCAGGAGAAACAGAAGACAACTGTGTGGATATCAAAAACAATTATAGCCACAAACACCTCTAATGAACAGTGACTGCACTGGGTGACTCCAGTAATCTGGAAAGAACCTGGACTTTGAACTTCTCTCCATTGTTCATAAGCCACTTGCCATAGTGCTGGGTTTATTACTTTTTGCAACCAAAATTAAAAATTACCATTGAATTTTTTTCTTCACCCATATCCTGTGGGTCTAGGGGAAGGGGAATTGAAGCTTCTCTTGCTCCCTAAATAATTATCCATTTTCCAAAAAGAGGGTATAAAATTCCCTAGTCTAGGCAATGGGGAAGCAGTGCATTCCAGCATTCTATGCCAGGTATAGACTTCTGTTTGTTGGGATGGAGCAATGTCTCACTAACTGATTAAGTATCAGTATATGTTTACTGAATGTTTTGGAAGGAATTAGGATAAAATTGCTGCAAAATGATTTGGGATGGTTATATCTTTTAAAAGATAGATGATTTGAATTTTAAAGTAATATTTAAAAAGCATTTAAATTTAGCACCAACTCAGGAGCATGCTGTTTTTGTGACACTATAAAGCATGGATCATTCGTGCTGGACAGGACCTCAGGTCTTTGGTCTACTTCTTTATTCTCCGCGAGAGGTAACAGAGGGCCGGAGAGCTTGTGTCTCTGCTCTCTCAGACTCAGAGAACAGGAAAAAGACAAAGGTCTCCTGACTTCCAGACTAGTGGTCTTTATACGACACCAGGATGCTGATGTAACAATCAAGGATGATCTTAGAAGTTTAAAATGATGTGTGAAAAACCAAATACATTTACTCTTTTACTACTGTAATAAAAATCAGCAAATTAGCTTGTTAGGGAATATATATCCAAGGACAAGGAGTGAGTGGAAAGGGGAGAAAATGTGACTGGGTGATACATTATACAGCCGCGCTATGATCCCTCCACTTCTCCCCGGCCCCAGTCCTCTAATTGCTCTAGTCTTGGCCTCCGTTCTGACCTGTGATGCCTGAGACATGACACATGCTCCAGAATCATTTCTCCTTCTCCTCTTCCCATTAGCCAAGCCGTAATCCCCTCAGGGTTCTTCTTCCACCTGGAGAAATGCATTCCACATGCCTTAAAAAGTTCCCTCTAAAATGAAGTTTCAAATATTAAAAAAAAAAAAAAAAAAGGTAAATTCATTGTATTTTAAAATATTTCTGTATTTGGAAAAATTGATTGTTGAAATTTTTAACAGCTGATCTTTTTTAACATTTGAGATACCCAGGCATTTAAAATATGTCTCAGGTCCTCCATGAGCATTGAGTTTCATTTGCACTTGAGGAAGGTTCCTGCCTGAGCAGAGTGTATTGTACCATCTCTACAACACATTTTGTAACGAAGAGCTGCTGATCGAGATTATAACTAATAAACTTAGAAGTCGAGAACCTGAGAGGTAAGCAAGGAAATAGGCCTTGACTCCAGACATATTTTTCCCTTTATATTGTCATGTAAGTTAAAACTTGAAATAAACAATGAAAATGTTAGGATTTCATATTGCTGTGAAAGATCTGACTTCTAAAACTATCAGGATTAAACCCAGGATACTTCTTGTAACAGAATAAGTGTTCAGCGCCCTACATGCAAAGAATTATATGGATGTAGGTGATGGTAGGGGTAGGGAAGTGAGAAGATCAAGGAAAAGATTGCAGGACTGGATGCCAAGAAGAGAGGATGCATCTTGCAACGTGAAGGACAGAATTCATCAGGAAGACTTCTCAATTACATGAATCTACCTCCTAGCTGATTTCTTTTTGAAAAGATGATAAAAGTCCTAGATCTGATCCAACAGGTATCGAAAGCTTGTTACAGCAATAACTCAACAGTAGTCACAAATGAGACATGCTAACCTTGAAATATCTTCCAAAAATACAATTTGCCATTTTGAAATGTTGAGAGGCTGCCAGCATCTGTTTGTCTTCTAATGCCCACTGCATTCATAAGGTACAATAAGTAGGAGCAATTGTCTCTTCATACTGTAATAAAATGTTCACAACTTAAAAGTAAATATACTCCAAAATGAACTGCCGTGGTCTTGCTGGGGAGGTCTGCCTTTTATAATGGGTACCATAATGAAAGTTCCTTATTAAATTTATTGTGGCTTTTAATAAACTGGTCCTCCGAATGTGAAAACTCTGTGTTGATACACTGGGATTGTATAGCTGGGAAATAGAGGGAGTGCATATTTAACTCTGAAAGATAATAAGATAGATTAGGCCATTTTTTATTTTGAAGTGTGATTGTTCCAACATTTATAAGAGTAACCAGATAAACCTGCCAACATCTGTTCCTCTTACACAAAGAACTGGCTCTAATAAAATTTTGGTTGTACTATTACAAGATCTTAGCATGAGAGGGAAGAAACCTAAGGGAGAATGATGACAAACTTGACATTAATTCTTCTTCACTAATACTGATATGCCCGAAATCTTACAGAACATTTAATGTGCCTATAATCCTGAACATTTGACAGCTTTTACATAATATTCTAGGCAAAGGTGACCTGATCCTCCTCTGCTGTTGACAGTGTAGCTGAAATGGGCCTCCAATAAATGAGGCAGGATTATCTAGCCAAGATGGCAAACAGCAGCTTATAATATGCACCAGGAAATTTCCATAGCACATTGGATCTTTGCCATCAATGATACATGGATCGTGCCTGAATATAGAGCACATTTCCCTAGATGCTTGATAAGTTTTAAAGGACAAGAATATACAAAGCTGAAAGCTGACTTCAGATTTAAAGACTGACTCTATGCTCCACACTTAGAAGTATAGAAAGTTCCATTTAAGGAAGCTCTGAGAGTCTTTTAGTGTTGTGTTAGTGTGTGTCATCTTCCTTAGTTGTATTCTAATGACTTGAATGAGAGCCACCAGTTTAAAAATCATAGAAGAACTTGGAGAATACACTAAATATGAGTTGCAAGAAAATAAACAAGCACCAAGTTGTATGTGAAAATTGTCTAGGGCTTGTGCAATATGTTCAAGATATCTCTGCATTGATATACCCCATAAAGAATGCTACTTTTGCCTCTCAATTTATGGGAAAATAATCAAAGAAAAGCTTGAGTGCTTGTTGTCAATTTATAGCCTACAAGTCACCTGTTGTAAATTTAGTTTATAATATTGTAATTAGCTGCCACACGGCCAGATTTTCTAAACGCTCTTCCTCCTGTTGGAAGCTTGACAATTTGAACGCTGCAGAATATCAATACCGATCTTTTACAGCCCTCTGCCAGAGGAGCCTTAGGGTATGTTGAGCTGGCGTAGTAACTGCATTAGAGAATTGAGTTCGTTCTTTTTCAGAAGACAGATATACTATCTTTGAAACCGCTTAGGAGGGAAAAATAGACATTAAATATTAGTATATAATTCCAAAGCAAACTTGTTAATAATAGGAGTAACCTGGCATTGTAAAAGATATGGGATCTTCAAAACCCAAAAGTGAATGGTACCTAAGAGGCAAACCCAGAATCCATTACAGACGACATGCTAAGAGAAATAAAATGTGGGGGAAAAAATTGCAGCTTCTAACAATCAAATCTAATGCAGAGTGTTGTAATATATCATAACAACAATAAAATAAATGCAGATGTGTTTGTAGCTTCTCAGATGACTAAGATTATGAATGGAGTTCTCTGAAATATTGTAGAACGTAGCAGAATGCAGCTGAGCCCAGAAATAAAAGTTGCAAGGCTAGTTGCCAGCAAAAGAGAAAAAACATCAACTGCTTTGTTTGAAAAACACCCAAAAACTAATAGTAAGCTTTCATTGAGAAAGATTTTAGTTAATATGGAAAGACTAGTTTGTTTGGTTATTTTTAGTGAAACACTCTAACTTTTGATGCATACACTACAAGATTTTTCAACCTGACCATAATTACAGCACTAGACGTTAAATTAAGAGGCACTTTACAAATGGTGAATAATCTTCAGGAAATCAGTGCAAATCACTTTTATAAAAAAAAAAGTACAGAAGCATGTAATTTCTGAATGAATCCTATTTTATGTCAAATTGAATAGATTTATCTTTATGAAAATCACACATAAATCTGAAGCTGTTATAGTTATGAGCAGAATTTTAAGACCTGTAGGTGCTTCGTGGTTATTTGAAACCCATACATCTCTACTTCTGTTTCCAACTTTTACTTCTTCCAATTTTCTGCGGCACTCCTAAGTTGGCATTTCTATGCTACAAATAGTGCATGATTCATGGGGGACAGCACTCCAGATGGCATTGAGATACCCCTGCAGCAATTGTACCCACAGCTTGGCTGCCTCATTCATCAGCTATCTGATGACTATGGCTTGCCTCTTCGCTAGGACAATACCTGTGCTATTGTAGAAGTGACCAGAAAACAGTCTTTTGGAAACATCTATCTCCATGACCTCACAATGTGGAGACTTTGTCTCAAAATCTGCTCATAGTCTGATTGTTGAAGAAGAGTGTTGACTAGATTGTTGATTATGTAAATGCTTTTACGTAAGACTCATATGAACATTTGAAAAGTGAATCCTAAGATATCTAAGGTGCAGTACCACACAGAGTCACTTTCTTCGTTGGGATACTTTGTGTTGTCCCACTGAGAAATACAGAAAATAAAAATAATAATAAAGAATAAGAATCACAATTATTTATTAGGTGCTCACTATTTCTTAAGGGCTAAACTGGGCATGTGACATGCATCTCATTAGTTTTCCTAATATTAGGTACTACGGCTCAGTGAAGTAAAGTAACTTGTTCATAGTCTCAGAGATTGTAATATAAAGAGACAGAAAAGAGTCTTGGTATAATTTTTAAATATCTCCTATCAAATACCATATACAAAAATAATTTTTAAATATAAAAGTACAACAAATCAATAATCAAGATATTTATGTAGCTAGGAGGAGACTCATGTGACCATGTGATTTAAAATATATTGTTTTCATTTTCATCATGCACACTCTGGGATGTATGAAAAGATTGGGAAAAAGAAAATGTATTGTTTTAGTCACAAAAGTGAAATGTTGATGTGAATTTCTCAGTACTGAGTAATTGTCATTGCCTTATTTAAAATTCCCTTTGCTTCTTCATGCAGTAATTATGGAAAAGAGACCCATATTGCCAGACTTCTAATAGACAACACCCAGACCAGCTCTAACTTCCCTTATTTGCAGCCTTGGTTCTAAAAATCAGTTGACAGAATTCTAGCTCTCTCTCCCACCAAACGTACTTTTAAAACTACTGTGTGTACATTTTTCTATTGATAATATCGGTACAGATATAGATACAGATATATAGACATACCTATTTATTCTTTTCTAGGCTAAATTATTTTTATCTAAGTAAAAAGGTATCTGTACATTTTTCTATTGATTATGTATACAGATATATAGATAGATACATAAATATGGCTATTTATTCTTTTCTATTATAGATGATTTTTATCAAAGTCATACATATATTGTTAAAAAATTCAAGTAATTCTTCAAGGTTTAAAATAAATAAAACAGCTACCTCTCTCCCCTTTCCACCTCAGTGGTCCACCAAGAGAAGCAGCCATTTCCAACTCCTTTGGTTGTTTCTTCTGATATTTAGCTCCATGTTTTTAAATGTTTATGGAGCCATTGCTTGCTTGTTAAATTTTAGGCATTATCTATCTTGTTCTTGCTATAAAAATGAAAATTTAACTATTTACCCTGTCTCAATCCTTCCAAAAAACTATACCCTAGGTTTTAATTAAATCAGTATTGAATGTTTATATTATTATAAAAATATGAAGATTATTCAAAGCTCAGTACATTTCTAGTCTTCTAAATTTTTTCCTAGAAGTAATAACAACCTTGTCTTTTCCTTTGTTTAATTTTCTCTGTACCTCTAACTAATAATCCCCTAAATTCCCCTGTAGAACTGTAAAATTTTTCTTAACATAGTCAGACACGCCTGTCATCATCTATCACCTCCATTGTATCTTGGAGTTTTCCATTGTCCTGCACCACTCTGTAAGTAGACTTACACTCTGTAAGTAAACAGCACATTATTCTGTAAGAGTAACTTCCCTTTAGCATCATCCTAGGACATCCCCCCCGCCCCCCCCGGCCTGTGCCCTTCTCCTGTGTGGAGCTCTTTAATCCTGGATCCCATGTCTTCCTGTTCCATAGTCTACTCTCTTGTTGAGTGACATACACCATCCTGTAACTTCTAGAGAAAGGGTTTATGGGCATATTTTTTAAGACATTGAGGGCCTTAAAATGCCTTTACTTTACCTGCATAATTGATTCTTAATTTGTCAGGTATAAAATTCTAGGTTGGAAATAATTGCCTTTACAATCTTGAAGGTATTGAATAATTTTCTTCTAATTTCCAATACTGCTATTGATTAACCTTATGTTTAATTCAGTTCCTGTTCCTTTATATATCATGTATTTTTCCCCATCTGGAAACTTTGAGATTTATTCATTCATTTAAAATATCTATTGGGGGCCTTCTTTGTGTCAGGCACTGATATAAGCACTGGGATTTCTATAGTAAAGAAAAAAATACCTGCTTTCATGGAGATTACATTAGAGTAAGAAAGCTAAATGATGACCAAGATAAATAAGTAAAATACATACTTTGTTAGAGAATGATGAGTACTAAGGACAGAGAAAAAGCAAAGAAAGGGATATAAAACATAATTTCAAATAAGTAGACCATGAAATACCTCACAGAAAAGGTGCCTTCTTGATTTAGACCTAAAGGAAGTGAGGTAGAGAGCCATGTGGTTGTTTGGGAGAAATACCCTTTAAGCAGAGAGAATAGCAGGTGTGAATACCTGAGGTGAGAGCATGCCTGACATGGTGAATGAACAGCAAGGTGGCTCATTGTGGCTGTAGCAGAGAGACTGACACATAGAAGGGTAAGAGGGGAATTCAGAGAAGTATCTGGACAAACTATGACTTTTTCTCTGAGTAAATGGGAAGTCAGTATAGGGTTTTGACAGAGTAAGGACATAATATGACTTAAGTTTTAGCAGAATCACTTTGGTGACTGTATTTAGAACGGAAAAGGGGAGCAGGGCAAGAGTAGATGCAAGGAGACAAGTTAGGAGACTGTTGAAACAGTCCAGGTGAGAAATGATGGTGGCTTAGTCCAGGTAGTGGCCGTGGGAGGTGGTGAGAAGTCGTTAGATTTTTTACATCATTTTAAAAGTAGATTCAACAGCATTAGATGACAGATGTGATGTGAAGTGTTAAGGAAAGAGAAATGTTAAATATTTGCACCAACATATTTGGCCTGAGCAATGGAAAGACTGTGTTGGCCTTAACAAAGATTGGGAAGATTGTGGAATTCTATTGTGAATGTAATGGGAAGCCTTTGAAGAACTTTATTCAGAAAAATCATATGATCTGGTGCCTTGTTTAAAAACTCTCTCTGCTGTTGTATGGTGACTGGATTGATGCCAGCAGGGCCAGTACAGAAGCTAGAAACCAGTTAGAATTTATTGATGTAGGCTGAGCTAGCAATGCTGATGACTTGGTCCAGGTTGATGGCAGCAGAGATAGAGTGAAGTAGAGATGTTCTAGATGTAAAATTCTAGGTTGGACCAACAGAACTAGCCAATGGGTTGAATGTAGAGAGTCTGGGAATCTAGGAAAGAAACAAAAAACGAATGATTCCTTCATTTTTAGTTTAAGCAAATCATTCCATTTACTGATGATAGGGAAGTCTAGGAGAGGCAAAAGGAAATAGAAAGAACATATTTATTTTTAAAATATTAAGTTTGAAATTTATTGCAGATATCCAAGTGAACAAGTGAAGTAGGTAACTAGACATATGAGTCTGGAGCTCAGAGGAAATGTTAGATTTGGGGCAGCAAACCTTTTTTTTTAATTGTGAGCTATCCATTTCCCTCATTCTAACATTACTATGATTCCATTTGGCGTATTATTCTTTCCTCCTTTGTGTAGTCTTTGTGGCACAGTGAATATAAGTGTTCTATGATCCCAAAGTGCCTGGTGTTTTGTCTCACCAACCTGAACAACCAATACGTGCACCCAGGGATGATGTGCTGGTAATATTTAACAACTGGCTCTCCAAGAGGAAAAAAAAAGTCCTTTTTTGCCAAAGTCCATGGTGTAAATGCTCCCACCATGGCTTATTTCAAGCTACTAGCATGACATCGCTGAACACAGAGGTGGGAAGAGATGCTCAGTAGCACAGCATTTTCTAGAACTTGCACCAACAGATGCAATAGACATGACCTCAAGAGCATCCATGAAAGTAAAATGTAGCAAAACAAATAGAAAGTATTATGATTTAAATATTAGCTTTGTTTTTAATATAACCTATTTATATTAAATAAGTTTATATCATTGGATTTTCAATAATGGCTATGTTTAAAAACAGCTCACAAAATTTCTTACAATTGAGCGATCAGCTCCTGTGAGCTGGTGTGGGCTGGCTCCAGCACAACACTGAGGACGCGTGACCCGTGTCTGATCAGTTAAGCTCAGTCCCACAACTTTGAGTCTCGAGCTACTGACTCAACTCCAACCATTTCCTTATCCCAAGAGCAGAGTCCTGACTACAACTCAGACTACTGGTTTTATTGCTCTTTTGCCCCTGGAGCTAACTGGCTCCTGCCTTCTGCTGAATCTTGTTCTCAAGTCTTTCCATCCATTCTGTCACCTCCCAGAATATTCTGATAAGTCCCATTTAACCATAAGTTATCCAAAGTTGATTTCTCTTGCTCGATATCAGGGAAGCCTAACTGTACACCTAGGGATATAAATTTAGAGACCATCAGCATATTGATGGTATTTAAAGCCAAGAGAGGGAATAAGAGCTCCTAGGGAGAGAATGTAAGAACCTAAGAAATGGAACAAACACTGTGGCACTCCAGGTGCAGAAGGAGAAGTCAGAAATTAAGACCAAGACAGAGCAGTCAGTATAAGAGGAAAACCAGGAGAATGTTATATTACAAAAGCCAAGAGAAGAAAGTGTTTCTATAAGGCCGGTTGGGTAAGATGAAGACAGAGAAGTGTCATTTGCATGTAGGTCATTGGTGGTCTTGATAAGACCAGTTCCATTGGAGCTGTGGAGACTAAAAACCAGCTGGAAAGTACTAAGAGAGACTAGGAGGTGAAGAAATTGAAACAGAAAGTGTAGATAATCCTTTCGAGAAGTTTTGCCGAGAAAGAGCAGAGAAATGGGAGAAGCATAGCTTGGGGGACATGTGGGATCAAAAATAATGTTTCTCTTTTTTTTTTTTTTGAGATAAAAGGTAATAGGATACATTTATATTTAGGGGAATGATCTAGGAGAAAGAGAGATAAATTTGATATTTAAGAGATGAAATGTAAAAGTACAACAGTGAGGTGCTAGAGAAGTTAAGAGAGGTTAAAATTCACAGCAAGAACCTACAGCTCTGTGACTTTAAAACTCCCACTTTTTTCGCCTGTGACACAAACATTTCAATGTGTGTTGAACTGGGGAATCTAGTAATATCTATCTGTATAAAAATAAAGGAAAAATTTCAAACTATGGTAGAAAGTTCCATAAACATTATTACAGACCTACTAAGTAAAATCACCTGTGCTTTGTGTAGCTAGAAACACAATAACTAAGACATAGTCTCAATTTTATAAAAAATAGTCCACAAATATTTGTTCACAGTGAGATCCCTTTGGTTTGGTTGGTGAGGCTGAAAAAGGGCTGGCAAGTTAAAAGGCTGAAGCATCATAATAATGTGCTATATTTTACAGTCATGTGCTGCATAACCACATTTGGGTCAATAACAGACCAAATATACAATGGTGGTCCCATAAGATTAGTACCATATAGCCTAGATGCACAGTAGACTATACCATCTAGGTTTGTGTAAGTACACTCTATGATGTTCACACAATGGTGAAATCACCTAGATGCATCTCTCAGAACATGTCCCTGTTGTTAAGCAAGGCATGACTGTATAGCACTCTAGGTTCTTCGTTGAGCTTCGCCCTGGGCTATCTAATTTTGTCCTCTCTCCAATGGGTGAGAGATGGGTAAGACAGAGATAATTGTACTTATTTTGTATATGTAGAAACTGGGGCAAAAAGGAAAAGAAAAAATGAAATTCATGTAGAGTCACAGCATGCCAAAGATTACTCAGTTACTTATCTAGAGAGTGGACTCATCAGATTAGAACTCAGGTCTCCAGACTGAGTTCATGACCCACACCACACTGCCTAGGTCTGATTCTTGTTACCATTAGTTGTTGGTAAATGTGACTACAGTGGTAGTGTTTTTGTTTTGTTTTGTTTTTGTTTTAATAGGAAACTCAGGTCACTCCTTCTTTCTCACCTTGCTAATCTCACCCGGGAGCATCCCTCAGAAGCTCTTCTGGGAAAGGCCATTGGAATATGTCTGTGTTCTCCCATTTCACAAAGGATTGTTTCTTCTGCTTCTCTCCCTAGTTGATCGGAAAATGTAAAATACCCCCAAACTTTATATGTATTCTCTTCCTTCACACTGCACACAGTTGGTCACTATATTTGTCAAGATCACAAATTCTAACCACTGAAACAGAAAAAAAAACAAACACCAAATTCTCAATGGCTTGCCACAACGTCAATTTCTTTTACTCTCATGCAAAGTAGGCTGAGTTAGAAGGGGCTTTGCTCCATTCTATGTCTCAGGGATCCAGGCGTCTTCCAACTCATGACATTACTACTTAAGATAACAACTTTCCCAAGGTAACCACTCTAGAGGAAGAGAGAGAGCAAAGAGCTGGCATGCCAGCTCTTAGATTCTTTGGCTCAGAGGTGACATGTTTCATTACATTTCCTCTCTCTTTCTTTAGTTAAAACTAGTCACTCCACCCTGGCTAATTGCAAGGGAGCAGTCAGTAGAGTCTTCCCATGGGTTTAAGAAGGGGAGTACTAGATATGGGTTTAAGAACGATAGTACTACCGGCCACATCCACTTTCCTGAGTTCTTTCCTAAAGCTTTTTCATCCTTCTGATTACATTAGAAAATATCATATAGGAGCTAATATGTCTCTGAGATGTTTTTAAATAAGGAAAATTTGTCCCTAACAGAATCAATCAGAGAGAAATAGGACACCAGAATGAAAAGTCATTTAAAAAACAAGCAATTAATCTCCCTTTAATGTACACAGTCCAACACTTTCAAAATGCAATTGCCTAATCCTTTAACCTGAGGGACTTTCTCAATGACCTTTGTATTAACTAGGTAATTTTAGCTACAGTTACAAATAACAACCTCCTCCAACTAGTGTTTTAACACAGTAAGACTTTATTCCTAATTCATCTAACAATGCAGGTGTTATTTATCAGGAAGTGGCTTTCCTCCATGTATAATTTTCGGACCCTGGGCTCCTCACTTTTTTGAGCTCCATCAGCCCCCTAAGATCTTTGAGTCTTTTACATTTGTAGGGGAATAGGAGAAAGAGAGGATAGAAGTTAGGCTCACTATTTAACTCTCTAGCCCAGAAGTAAAACGTATTTCCATTGAATGGTTGAGAATTAGCCATATGGCCCCATCTAGATGCAAAGAAGGCTGGAAAATGTAGTCTCCAGCTGGGCAGCCACTTCTCAGTAACAACTCAACCCTGCAGAAGAGGAAATGAATTTTTCCTGGATTGTTAGCCATCTCTGCCACAACATCCAAAACACAAACTTACACAACTGTTGTCTAGTATTTAATATTAAATATCAAATAGTGAGTATATTGTCAATTCATATTTAACACTCAAAATATGATAGAATCTGCACAAAGCCTACCCCTAATAGCAGCTTAGTTCTTGAAGAGCTTAATTTCTAAGGGAAGATGATATATATAACACAGATGCAATTTTTACCAAGGCAGTGCAGCGCAGTGGAAGGAGATGATGCAGCACTACTGGCTGTTTGGCTAACTCATGTTCAGACAATTGCATACTCTCTAGGCTTTGAGATACTACATCAAGTAATCTCACTAGTGTCTTTTAACCCTGTTTCAAAACCTATTTGCTTTTTCAGCTATGAATTAGTCTACAAATAATATACAACAATACAAACACGTAGCAATTACCCAACTATCCCCATATTTGATAAATTAATAGTAATTCCTTAACTTCTTAAACTGTGCTGGATCTAAGCAAATGAGATATTTTTTCCCACATTTGCATTAACTAAAAATTTATAAGATGGTTCTCAGACGCTAAATGGTTTCATGTGGTAATTCACATGTGAAGTCTTTGAAAACAAGGAACATGGGCTTATCCAACTCTTTACCTCCAGCTCCTGCTATATAGAAGGTCCTCATAGATGTTTGTTGAAATGAATTGAGTAAATTCTTATGGAAATCTTATAGAAATGGTGAGATATAGTAAGTGAGGTTACCATAGGGATGTGTGCGAGGTTCTTTCTAATTCAATATTTTTATTAATGTGTTGGGGGAAGATGCAGATCTCAAAACATGTTCATAAAATTTTAAGATGATCCTAGCTTGGGAGGAGTACCAAACACCAGGGACACCAGAAATATAATCCAAAGAAGTTAGAACTGTCTACATAAAAGGAAACTTGGCCTTCGAAAATGTAAATGACTTAATATGGAAGACATGGTATGAATTCTTTCCAGGCAGGGGAATAAAAGATATCTGGAGTCTAAGGATGATACTCATTTGCAAATTAAATTTGTGTTTAATGTGATATGGCTGTAAACAGAGCCAGAGCTGTTTTGGCCTGAATTTAGGGAGCTTCATGTAATAAATGGGCCAGGAAATTAGTTGTCTTTCTGTGCAATGCTGAAGATTTCTAAATGTAAAGTGTCCTAATTTCATCCAATATCACTAGAAATAAGAGCTAAAATGTGAATTCAGGAACCACAAATATGAATAGGAATAAGACCAATTATTAATAACAGTTTTATAGGTTGAGTAGATTGGATACCTACTATTAACTTCCTTAGATACTTTATTGACACAAATGCCTTAAATATGACCTACTACACTGCCTGTATAATCTGATTTAATTCTCAGAACTATGTTTCAGGTGGATATTTTCCTCTATTTTACTCATGAAGAGAAGAAGCCCAAAGAATTCAGATAATTTGTGTGTCAATCTGGCTTGTCAATCCAAAGGTAACTCTGCTTCCAAATTCCTTACTTAGATAAGAACAAAGGAAACAATAATGTATCATTTAACTAAGAATGTTACAAAATATTGTCTTTAACCAGCATGGGCTATGCAGATTTATGAGAGGAAACATGTCATGAAACTGTACTATATGTTATACCATGATATCCACTTCCTCTAGACACAGGAACCCTCTCCCCCTTGACCACACTGTTGAGATGGGATTGAAGAGCTTTCAACCCTGTTCAACATGTTTCCCATCTCAAATGGGAAAAGTCTTTCTACCTACTTGCCATTATACTGGGCGGGATGGGAGGGAAATAGCACAGAATACAGGTTCTGGCATCAAAGTGACAGTGGTTTTATCCATGTTCATCCACTTTTTGGCTGTAAGATCATGCACAGACAGGTTGATCTATCTCTTTTGGCTTATTTTCCTTAATAAAATGGGATTGATAGCACCTATCTCTTAGAGTGGCTATTGAGAATGCAATGAGATAATGCCTGGGACATACTGAGTGCTCAGAAAACAGGAGTTATCATTGTTGAGTGAGTGATGGGTATTACACATGTTTCCACAGGCTAATACCAGTGGTGCCATTTGGAAATCTGATTGGGAGTTTCATAGGCAAGATGGCAAAGATGCCAGGCATTCCTTCACTGCACAGTCCACACTGTCTGGTTCGTCTTTGTCCTGTCCTCTTCTCTTCTCCATCCTGTCCTTTACTGTACCACTCACACTTTTGAATTACTTATGTATAAATCTACCCACTCATTCATACCTCTTGCTCATTAGGACAAGAAAAAATGCCTGTTCTACATTTTATCCCATAACATCAACAGAGTGCTTTACTAGTAGTAAGAAGTAAACAACTAATTGCTAAATAAAATTAGGAAACTCTTCTAAACAACAACTAAAAAAACCCCCTCAATTTTACAAAAGAAAAATTAAGATACAAGGCACAAATTTTATTCATTTGTTTCATATTCATGCTTCAGATTTAAGAATCAAGGCACTGATTGATATATAAAATACTTTGATTACTTTTAATCCAGAATGAAATATTCAATAACTTAATAAAGTACGCATACAAGGCAGAAAGCAGAGTTTAACAACTATTGAATTTTATTCAGCCTTAGACAAAAATCATGTTCAGATGAAAGGAGTTTTCTCTGAAGGAATAAAAAGGTTAAGAAAAGAAGAGGGGGCGATATCTGAGAAGCACTGGTAAATTCAGAAGCTATCCAAAGCAGTCTACTTTCTTTTAAGAAACTATCAAAGTTTGTAACATTACATAGATGCATGAAATCAATACACGACTAAAATGGACAGAACACTTAAAATCTTCATTTGCTTCACAAATGTTTTTGTTGCACTGCTCTTTTGATGTCCTTTGCAATACAATGAGTGAAATGTCTCCATGAAATGTTGGGGTCTAGCAATGGAAGAGGAGGGAAACAGAGTTTAAAGTAAGACAGGAGCAGAACGTACAGGCATGTGAGCACGCACACACATAATCACCCACTCAGAGGGTTAACTTAGTTTAGGTCAAA
Source organism: Ceratotherium simum simum (assembly GCF_057802395.1). Lineage (NCBI taxonomy): Eukaryota > Metazoa > Chordata > Mammalia > Perissodactyla > Rhinocerotidae > Ceratotherium > Ceratotherium simum. The sequence goes on along the minus strand of NC_141909.1, from coordinate 30,489,705 downwards.
TTGTTCACTGTCTATATTGATATGGTAGATTGAACTGGCCTTTCTATTATTATAAAGAAAGCCACTGCACGCATAATGCACTAACACTCCAATGGAAAAAAAAAATGTCATGATATGTGAATATGGCAATCATCAGAATGTTCTGGGCAAAGATCAGAAAACAAGATGGTTCCAAAAGCCAATCATTAACATTGGCACATACTGATGAACATAGGTTATCAGGAATTTGAAGAATTTGGGGTCAAAAAATACTTTGTGAAGAGAACGTGCTAAATACACGCGCACAAGAAAAGGGACCTGCAACTCATTCGTGACTCTGGTTTTATTAAATCGTTTTTTACTCTTTCCTTCTCTGTATTGCTGTAGATATCAATCTTCACTGATTAATTGTAAAAAGACTTTGTCCTACAGGTCAAGACAGAGTGACACCATTTAGGAAGCATTAAGGAAGTCTGTAAAAGAAGAGATCACCCATCTGAAAGCAGTAATAAAACTGGTAAATGAAGAAGGTATTTTTCATTTGAGTGAGTCACAGAACTAAATTTTTTTTTTTATTTTTTTTGTGAGAAAGATCAGCCTTGAGCTAACATCCATGCCAATCCTCCTCCTTTTGCTGAGGAAGACCGGCTCTGAGCTAACATCTATTGCCAATCCTCCTCCTTTTTTTCCCCAAAGCCCCAGTAGATAGCTGTATGTCATAGTTGCACATCCTTCTAGTTGCTATACGTGGGACACCGCCTCAGCATGGCCCGACAAGCGGTACATCAGTGCGCGTCTGGGACCCGAACCAGGGCCACCAGTAGTGGAGCACGCACACTTAACTGCTAAGCTGCAGGGCCGGCCCCTAGAACTAAATTTTTAAAATTTGGGCTATTGTTAACATCATATAACTTTAGTTTAAAATGAGGGAGAGGGAGAGATTAAGCCCAAACTCTCACCTCAACTCTTGTTATAGACTGGTCCTAATCTACACTATTTATAACCATCCTACTCTCAGGCACTACATTCTAGGAAATAACTCGAAGCCTTCCTACTGTAATTTTGCTACACTTAGAATGATTGATAACTAAATTGTAAAGTATGATACACATAGATTCCCTGAAAAAGAAAATCTTTGGCACAATAGAGGTATTTTAGTAATATGATGTTTTTGGTAAAATGTTAAGAAATAAGCCTAATATTATGATGAGTTATATAGAGATGGAGCAATCTATCACCAGAGTCAATTTTCAATAGGTTAAGACGAAGTATAAAATTGTCATTGTGGCAAAGATAGTAGCCCTACCACTGTTATATAAATGTTGATATGTCCAGTAGTTCTATATTCATTTTTGCTTGTTGATGTGAGGCAAATTTGTCCATGACTTTAAAATTAATTTATCTTTAAATTAATTATCTTTAGTTCTCTAGAAAAGAGAGACTACAAAACTACAGCTTCTCTTCATTCATTTATTCATTTGTTCGTTAATGTATTCATATATTTATGCATTCACCACAGATGTCGTTGGACATCTCTTACTCACACAGCACTTCTCAGCAATGGGGAGATTTTAAGATAATTAAGTCAAGGTTTGTAAGAGTTCATCTCTCTTATAAACTGATAGGAAGGCATGCACAGGCATGGTTGTGAGGTTCTCTGACCCAAGACTCAATGAGTTTCTTAGATAGACATCAGGAAATACTATAACATGGAAAATGCCACTAGGGACAAACAGGCTTACCATGGAAAATGTCCCTGGGAGTAATGGTATTCCTTTTGTATAGCCTGTATGAATACCTGCTTCAAGGTCGCAAACCAAAATCACATTGAAGTTGGCCCATACCTGCATGGTTTCTGTCCCAACCCACCAAGAACTTTGCATCACCATGGACTCACTTGGTTTCCAGCCTTGTCATTCAATTTCCCTTTGCCCACTCCCTTGGACCCAACATTTGACACCATCTTTTAAGCCATTATCATTGTTTCTTTCTTTGACTTCAGTTCAAATTCTCACTCTGGCTACTCTGTCCTTCCTCTGTCCTACCTGATCCCTGGAACCCCCAACCTTATCACATCCCTATATGAGCAGTGCCTCAATTAATTCCATGCCTCTAGAAGTGAGACACAAACACTTGGGGCCCTAATGAAAATATGAAGGAAAAAGGTGATTAGATACATATCACTAAATAACCCTTATTACATTATAATTGAAGTAAAATCTATAAGAAAACATCAGAGCTTGTTCTTATATATTTTTCTTTGTAATTGATTCTTCAAGTTTTAAATTCCCAGAACTGTTTTCTAGATTTGATTGAGGGACCCATTTGCTTTCCAAATTCTCCTATTAAACTATTGAGCATTTGTTCTTCAATATAAATGAGAATATCTGTTTATAAATTGCTATTACTTGGATAGAGACTCCTGGAGATGGCTTATCTTGAGAGACCACATTTTTAATAAAGACCAGAAAAATCCCTGGAAATTGTCATATTGTCTAAAGCAAGCTCAGAATTATAATCAATCATATGCTCTGAATCTAAATGTCACTTTATTAATACTTTCTATATATTAACATATAAAATATGGCAGTCAGAGTAATCTGCTCAACAGAGGTTTTGATATCCTCTCTCCCCTTAAGGATCTCAGAATTTTTTGGGAAAAGAGGCAATCAACTGACTAAAAGAGAGAAATACTCCCAGTGACTTTATTCTAAGCTCTGATGAAAGCCCAGTTTATTGATAGTTGTGGCTGTCAAATAGTTTAAAAATCAGTTAGAATTACGTTTACTTGCGTGTGACATAAAACTCAAAGTAATAGTGGCTTAACATACAAAATAGAAGGTTCTTTTCTTTCTCATGTAATAAAGCCCAGAACTACAATGCAGGACTGGTGTGGCGGTTCCATGGAGTCAGGGATGTAGGCATCTTCCATCTTACTCTTTCACACTCTTAGCATAGGGCCACAAGTCTAAAAGTATAAAATCTCTGCTCTAGCTCCTGCCGTTTCATCTGTATTCCAGGTAGCAGGAAGGAAAAAGGGACCAAAGAGAGCATGCCCATTCCTCCCTTTAAAGTTCCACACTCTCACTTGCTACTCATTGGCTAAAATTTACTCACATGACCACATCCTGCTGCAAGTGAGGCTGGGAAATGTAGTTCTTTGGCAGAGCAATTTACTGCCCTGAAATAGATCTTTTTTTTTCTTCTTTACTGAGGGAGAAGAGGAATGGATGTGGCAGTAAGTAATCAGAAGTGATGTACACCTGAAATTTTTACAATGTTATAAACCAACGTTACCGCAATAAACAAAAAATTAAAAAAAAAAAAAAAAAAAAAAGAAGTCTGTGCCCCAGTGGCTGACTGTTACTACTCTCTCTCATTGGTGTTTCCCTTCCATTGTTTAACAGTATGGCTATCACTATGTTATAACTTCACAGAAATCACAGCAGATATAAGCCATGTAGCCAAAATTCCTTAGCTTCTTATTGATTAGAAAAGTCTAGTTATGGTTCTCAGACATAGGAAAAAGTTTGTCTTTATTAAGTAAAAAATAAACAGGTGTCACTAACAAGCCACTTCCGAGCAAATTAACAAAAGGCTTCCCTCTTCTGGTAGACACAGACCTGTACCAGGGCACTGGTTTAGTGCACCAAGTGGGAATGGGATTTCAGATCCCATTTATCCCTACTTGCAGGACACATAACCTATACAACTGTACATCATGGCCCTAGCAGGAGTCACTCTTTCATAACTGGGTGAAGATAAAACAGTCAGCCACACTGCTTTGTACTCATCTAACATTATCAGATGCTGTCTGCTTCTGGGTTACTGTATGACCTAGCACACTGAGGCCGTAGTTATAATGAGGGCTCTAGGGATGAGAAGCATTGGGCTTCGTTCTGTTCTTCCCTTTACCTCAGTGTTCGTTTACTCCTCTTTCTCCCTCATCTACCCCCATATTCTGTGAGTTGTAATGTTTTATGTATTCTGTTTCCTTTGCATCTCTCAAATATGTCCAGGTCTCCCTAACTCCACTCCACCTGTCTACAGTAAGACAACACAGAACTATCTGACCCAATCGTCAATAGTACAAAGGTTGAGAAACTCTGGTTAGTGTCTCACCCGCACTGTTGCAACAGATTTCTACCTGGTCTCCATGTCTCCAGGTCCCTTTCTGCCAAATCCACCCCATGATATTGTCAGAGTAACCTTTCTAAACAAACACAAGTCCAATCTCATAATGACACTCATTTGCTTAAAATCTTAGAGTAGTTGCTCATTGCCTTAAGATCAACATCAAAACTCTTTAATGTGGTATTCAGGGCACTAATGTTATGCTTCTCCAGACTCAGCTGTCATTAGAGTCACCCCACTGTCCCATTCTTGCCTGAGTCTCCTCAAAATGCTGTGCTCTTTCACCTTCAAGTTCAGAAGACCCCCCACTATTCCCTTCATTGGCTCAGGCTAACTCCTACTTGTCAATACCTCCTTCTATCTCGATCCTTCTCCCCAGCCTGAGCTAGGTTTCCTTCCCCTGGATTCCCTTAGCATCTTGTCCACTCTTCTGTTATAGCATTTACTACAGAATGTCTCTTTTATATTATTGTCTATTCAATGCCTCTCTTTCTGACTTGCCTGTAATAGTCTTGAGAGTGGGCCTGCACTATATTTGCCTTTACATTTGTCTATATTGTTTATCATAGCTTTGGATGCAATCAATAATCAACAAATATTTACTGGCTGAATGAATAATCACACCATCCTGTAAGTAACTACCACTGGTCATGAAGAGACTAAGTATAATAGATGATAATGCCCTCCCCCACCAAAATTTGGTCCTATTCCTGTGTTCCCTATCACAGTAAATCTACCCTGCTTTATAAACCAGAAACTCGCAGTTGTTCTTGATATCACCTCTGCCTCTTCCCCTGCTTTCCCGCCTACTCCCCTTCCAATATGTTTTCCCCACTGCTTTTCAATGGTCTGTAAGGCCCATCATGGCCTGGGCTCCACCCAGCATCTCACCCTGCCACACTCCCCCTTGCTCTCTTCAGTCCCTGGAGTTCCTTTGGTTCTTTGTGCTCACTGTGGTTTCTACCACTACAGACCTTTGCATATGCTGTTCTCTATGCCTGGAATATTCTCTCTTCCCCATGTTGCTTATTAACTGTGATTCATTCTTTGGATCTTAGTTCAAGCTATGTTTTCTTAGAATAGGTTTCTCTGACCTCTACAACTAGGTGAAATCTCCTTAATATATGCTCTCATTATCCCATGTAGTGCTCCTTCATAACACTTTCACAGTGGCAATTTTTGTTTGTGTGATGTTTGCTTAATATCTTTCACATTCAGAGGACCATAAGAGTGGAGATCATGTTTGTTCATGCTCACCATTGTGAGCCTGTCCCAATAGGTGTTCAAGAAATACATGCTGAGTTAAAGAAGGAAAGAAGGAGGAAAGGGGGGAAGGAAGGAAAAGAAGGAAGGAAAGAAAGAAGAAAGCAAAGGAGGGAGGGAAGAAGGAAGGAAAGAAGGAAGAAAGGAGGAAAGAAGACATATTTTATTTATCTTTGTTTTCTCTACGGTACCTAGCATAATGCCCTGGACATAGAAGGCTCACAATGGTTTTCGAATGCAAGGACGGTAGTTTTATAATGAACTGTGCAGATTGGCATTGGGAAACCAAATTTATTCCACCATTCTAGACATACCACTAAACCTGCTGAGCTGTCCATTTTGGAATAGTTCTAATTTAGTGAACTAGTTTAGTATTAGTGGAGTGACATCCTAGTGCCAGAACTGAAGTTCTTGCTTCTTGCCTTGCTGCTGACATATTGCTCATTACATAAATTAACCACCGAAAATTTATGTCAACCTTTCAAAAAGTGAATTCATTGTCACAAAATTTGTGATTGGGAAGATGTGGAGATAATTTAACGTCTCATTAAGATTCAGAACCGCTGTCATTAAATAAAGAAAAAATCGTACTGAAAAGAAAGAGTCTGCGATCCAAACAGGTGAAGGAAAAGAGTTCAAGAAAGTGCCCTGTAGGCTCCAAGGAAGTGGGAGAAAATTCTAGTAGCTCTGTTCTTAACTCAGTGTACCTGTAGGCCTCTGACTAGCCTCTGATCACGGTCCAAATTTAAAGCTTTCAGACTGCCCTGTAGACTGTATTCATAAAAAGGGGTTTTCTCTATAGTACCTAACACATAGTCAGGTGTTGGACTTGGTAAAGTTCACAGCAGTTTTTGCATGCAAGGGCAGTAGAGACCAGACCATGGAGTAGCTGCAATGTGTAACATGGTTTACCATTGCTCCTGAATTGTTTCTTCACATCCTCATAGTGACTGACTGAGCAAAGAAGGGAGGGGATTATGCTCCATTCTTGTTGTGGCTTGTTCAAGACCACAGACTTGTAAGTGTCCTTTGATTTCTGCCTCCTGGTTGAGTTGCTCTTACACTATCTTTCACATCGCCTCTTTCAGACTAGAGGTCACCACCTTCTGACTCTATTCCTGAAAATTATGCCTCTTCCTGGACTCTGCCACTTACAGCCCAGCACATAGCTGCCTCATTTTGTGCTGAACTCTTGGAATCTCCCTGGGCCTGCTTAGTTTTGGAATATTGTGCAGCCTTCCACTTGCCTAGTGTGAGTATCCTCAGGCTCCTCCTTGGATTCCGGCCCCTGTAGTCTTGAACCTTGAACCTAATTTGTCAGAGGGTCTTTAAAACAGCCTGCTTTTCTGCAGGCTAAAGTATGCTCCTACCCTATCCCACTATGAAAACAGCTGGCCGTCGCCCAGGTGGTATGTAAGGACCTCTAGGAAGTTATGCACCTTTCTTAGTCAATCTCATCCTGTTCTTGAGATTTAAAGCATTCGGCAAAAGACAAGGCCACAGGGCTTAAGATCCCTCAGGAGGATCCAGGAGGATCAGCACTCACACAGAGGTCCCTGGGGACTCACTTTCCTAAATAAAGAAATTATATTCTCCCTTTTCCTTTAGCAGCAACTTCCAGAATATTACCTAAGCACCATTTTTAATCCAAAGAATATATAGGAAGCATTATTTCTCCAGAAGAACTGAAAATTGTCCAGAGCATGGGAACAAATGAAAACACAAAGAGAAGAAGTTGGTTAGCTATAATAGGCCGAATGAGCAAGGCTGTAAACTCAGACCTCGAGTACTGATGCTGTGTCCTCATTTGTGTTATTTGCTGGCTCAGATGCTCTGGCTGGACCTCAGGCCCTGAACATGAACTGAAAGAAGTCAAAGTCCTGCACAGAAATCCCTCCTTGCATTACACCCAGGCCAGCCAAGAATGACAACTTACCACTGTTTCTCCTTGCCAACATGATCCATCCTAACTCTAGAGACACGACCAGTAGGAACACTCTCCATCCTCAAAGAGTCAAGAAGCTGAGGGCCAGCACACCGTCAGAATGACAGCGAGACAGTCAACTTAGGAAATTTAGTGAAGACTTGTAAAGAATTTCCTACAGCTTTGGAGGAATCATATGTGACTATATCTGAATTACAATAATTGTTGATTGAATTAATATACCTCTTTCTTCTAAGCTAAAACTAGTGGAAGAAAAGAATCATTGGAATACTATGCTATATCCACGGGCTACTCATGGGACAGAATCTCAAGAACAAAGACACCAAGCCAGCAAAAAAGACAGCTGTTCTGTGGGCTGGAGCAGAGAAATGCTGGTAAGCCAAGAAGATAACCCTAGAAACAGTATGGAAACAAACAGGAAGAAGAGGGGAAGTTGGTGGATTGCCTATAGAACTAGAGATAGGAGAGTTGTGTATGCTCTGAAGATGATCTCAGGATAAATCCATATTCTGGAACATTAAGGTTGGCTGTAACATTGGCTCTTGGGCTTATTCTAAATAAAAAATGAAGTTGTAAATAAGCTTACTATTTCTCAACACCATTATCTCCAGCCAGAAAAAATTTACTTTACTAATCAGATCATGGGATGTTCTGTGAATCAGTCTTCACTAAATCCTAATTTTACTGTCTCATCATTCTAGTGAATATATGTACCTTTATTTACACAGTGTTGTTATATTTACCCATTGTTATTGAAGCCCCTTTTTTGTTATGAAAAGTAACATATAAAAAGTATTGGGGGCCGGCCCAGTGGCATAGTGGTTAAGTTCGTGCACTCCACTTTGGGGGCCCATGTTTGCGGATTCGGATCCCGGGCACGGACCTACGCACCACTGATCAAGTCATGCTGTGGTGGCATCCCATATACAAAGACAAAGGAAGATTGGCACAGATGTTAGCTCAGGGACAACCTTCTTCAAGCAAAAAGAGGAAGATTGGCAACAGATGTTAGCTCAGGGCCAATCTTCCTCATCAAAAAAAAAAAAAAGCTATACCATCCATCAAGAGTTGGTATGCTTGTAGAAAAAAAGGGAAGGAAAGAGTTGTGTTTCTATTTGAAACCTAGCACATACCACAAATATGGTTCTGAATAAGCTAAACAATTTTTTCGATAATAAATTCCATAGTATTTTTCTCAGAAGGCATCTTTGTTTCAGAAATTAGAAGCAGCAGGAAAATTATTGCAACAAGTTTCAAAATTTAGGTTTGTAATACTCATTCATTTCGTATATTACCTGTCTAATTATCCAAGGCCAGAATCAAGAGTACATAGTAAGAGTGAAAAAGAAGAAGAAGGAGGAGAAGGAGGACGAGGAGGAAATTCTGTCACATGCTACAACGTGAATGAGCCTTCAGGACCTTATGCTAAATGAAATAAACTAGTCACAGAAAGACAAATACTGTATGATTCCACTTATCTTAGGTATCTAAAGTAGTCAAATTCATAGAAACAAAGTAGAATGGTAGTTATCAGAGGCTAGGGGGAGGGTGAAGAGGAGAGTTGTTGTTTAATGGGTATAGAGTTTCTGGCAAGATAAAAAATTTTAGAGATCCATTTCACAACAGTGTGACTATACATAACACTACTGAACCGCATACACTTAAAAGTGGTAAAAATGGTAAATTTTATATTTTTTTTATTACAATTAAAAAAACAAAGTCGCTAAGCCTAGTCTATAATCAAGGCCCAACTTCTGAAGAGTGTAAACAATGTGTAGATACGTTTTTAAACCACTAACACTTTTTAGTTTTTGTTTTCAGGGACATTTCAGAAATATTTGCATGTACGCCAACCCACCTTAAAATTGACACATAAAAAGTACAGTTCAAAATTAATTTCATAGGTTTTTTTAAAAAATCAAGTTTGATTTCAAAATAACTAAGTTAATTTAAGGACTATCTTTTTCTGGTTAGTAAAAGTAATATTTAAGTGATAATTTTTAAATGCTTTTATTGAAATTAAAAAAGAAGAGAATTAATATGGAACTGATTTTTAACTCAATGGATGTATTTTTAAAGTTAATTTAATCATATTTAAAGCCTTAAGTGAAATTATTTGAGATATTTCAGGAAACTGCATTCACTCATTTTAATTGGATTTTTCAAAAACAAGACGAGGGAAGAATAGAAGCCGAAGAATAGGAGCAAAATCAGCCTAAATTGGAATGAAGTAAAAAAGTAGACTTGATTGTGGCAGAAGTTGGTTGTAATGATTGGGGAGGCTGGTATTAGAGCTAGTTAGTTGGATAATGTGTATGCAAGGCAAAGGGACTATTCCAGTGTCATTAAAGTCATGAAATCCAGATTTAAAGCAGACACAGGCAGTAGGCACGAAGACAAGGGTTCTGGTCCAAAGGCATAGGCAATCTTTAGGCTAACCGTGTTGATCTTGCTCTAGTTGACCGAGCTCTTATCACATTTCTCCACATCCACTCAAGCTCTGACTCTTCTCTTCATTCAGTCAGCAAATTTTTATTGAGTATTAGTTTGTACCAGGCATTATGTTGGACCCCGTGGGTACAATGGTCAACCAAACAACTTAGTCTCTCAAGTATCTTACAGTTTTGTGGAAGGGGCAGAAAAATTATCACATGTTTAGCGCTGTGAAAAATTAGATACAGAGTATTATGTGGTGCACAGTGGCAAAGAATCCATGCTTGGAGGGATGTGGAAGGATTCCCAGAGGAATTGACCAATTCAGCCCTTGTGTTTACTGACGGAGGAATCAAGAATATTTAAGCTTCTCCACTTTTCATCCGAAACTATGGCGTACTTTAAAAACCCTCTGAATTCTCTATGTCTTTGACTTTTTAACACTGGAGTGCCCTGGGGTTCAGTCCTCAGACCTCTTCTCTTTTTCATCTACCCTCGCTCCCTTAGTCATCTCATTCATTCTCAAGACTTTAAATCACCCAAATATTGAAATTTCCTAAATTAATGTCTCTTTCCTGAACTCCAGACTTGTCTATCCAGCTGCTTCTTTGGCATCATCACTTGGATACGTAGCAGTCGTCTCAAAATCTTAATACGTCCCAAACTGAGATCCTTATATGCACCCCCATCTCCCAGTCCCCGCTCCTTTTCAGTATTATCTATCTCAGTAAATGGAAATTTCATTCTTCCGGTTGCTCACACCAAACATATTGGAGTCATCATTGGCTCCTTTCTCTCACACCTGGTCTATTAGTACATACTGTCTACCCTCAACATTTCTCACCCCTTCCACTTCACCGCCTGAGTCTGAGCACTAGCATCTCTCACCTGGATTAGTCCGGTAGCCTCCTAACTGGCCTCCTCCTCTACGGTTCATCCCAACACAGCAGTCAAGAGATCCTGCTAAAATATCATGCCACTCCTTCATTCAAAATGTCCGGTGTTTCATATCTCACTCAGAAAGTAAAAGGTAAAGTCCTTAACGTGATTTACAATTTCCTACATAATCTCATATCTCTGCCCCTCCATTACTTCTCTGACTTCCTCTCCTACAGGGATTTTTGTCCTTTTGGCTATATCCCTAATGGAGACAACAGTCCCTGGCACATGGTAAGTGTACAATTAGTATTTGTTGATGAATGTCCTTCTCTCCTTTCCCACTCATGTTACAGATAATATCCTTCTCTCCAAGGCTAGTCCTCTGCGACCTGACCCACTCCCTGCCAGTCTTGCTCAGATCCTTGCTCTCCCAAGAATCTCTTTTCTTCTATATTCTCCCCTGTCCAGTGATCCTGTGACCCAAACTCTGCTCAAGTTTTCCCCATCCAAATGTAAACAAGCAAGTAAATAAAAATCTCTTTCTCCTGGTTATCTTTTTAAGCAATCATTCTCTTTCCTCTCATTTTAGTCACTGCCAAACCACCCAATAGATTTTTTTAAAGAAGAAAGAAATCTATATCCCATGCCCCTACTTCCTACTCTGCTATTGCTCCCTCATAGTCTCACTCCTGTCATCATCATGGTACTAAAATTACTAAGGGTCACCATGAAGTGCCAAATCCAATAGTCTTTTCATAGTTCTTAATCTTTTCTTTCTCCCTGGAGAATTGGATGTGACTTTTAGTGATCTTGAGTGTTCTGAATGTCAAAAAAATAAATTTCCAAAATAATTAATTATGATTCACTTTCTTTTCGTAAACAAAAGTATGCCACAGAAATCCTTGGAGAGATCATTCTTCTCTGGCTTCTGTAAAGCATCTTTATTCTCCTTCTAGCCCTCTAATCTTCTCTTCTTTGTATCCTCTGGGAAGAATCTTCTTTCTGGGTCTTTTTGTTTTCTTTCTCCTAAATGTAGGTGGTGCCCACACATCCGTTCTTGGACTTTGTCATTTCTTTGTAGACTTCCTTTTGATAATTGTATACTCAAGGACTCTACTTTCAGATCTGACCTCTTTCCCAAATCTCTGGCACACATTTCTAACTGCCTCTATATCTCTCTCTGGACATTCCACTGGTACCTTAAAGTCAAATATTTTCAAAACTGATTTCATTATCCTTCCCCAAACCTGTTGTCTCTTCATATTTCCTATTCGTGGTTAATAATACTTACCTTTCTTCCAGTCAACTAAACCAGAAATCTCAGGATTAGCATTGATTCTTTTCTGCTTGCACTTGTGGGACCAACATTGTCTATTCTAACTTGATCATATTGCTCACGACTGCCACCTCTTCTCCATCCACTCTGCCACTACTCTAGTTCTGATCTCTATGATGTTTCTCTGGCAAGATTGTAAAGTCTTTCTGATCAGCCTTATCACCTCAAGTGTCTCCTCTCAATCCATTTTACACACTCTCGTCAGATCATTCTTCCTGGAACAAAGGTCCGGTCATGACAATGCCTGGCTTAAAACCCACTGTTGTCAATGCGTTGCTGATACAATCAAATCTGTCTGCTGGCATTCAAGATCTTCATAATAATACTTACTCAGAAAGAAATTGCTTTTTGGTATCTGAGAGTAGATCAAGAACTTGTGTACTCAAAACAGCAGCTACTTAGTGAGCTCACTCGCACTCAGTAACTCTCAGGATGATAAAGGATTCTCATTCTTTTAGTTCACATGGGACATTTATCTTCATCCTCCTCAGAAGTTCGAGCCTCAGTCAGATGCTAGGTTCTAGCTCTCTGGTCTGTTTTGGAGTTTCATAAGGCAGAATTAGTGTCTCCATGAGACCTGGCAGGCTAATTGGAAGACCCTTAATTTCCTCTTCATCAGGAGATTACCCTCTGAGTATCCATTTTTATCTGGGTCAAGGGCACAGAAAACAGTCCTGATTCACACGTACTTTCAACTGTCACTTTGTAAACTTGATTTGAAAGGGAAGCTCTTATGGAGTCTGGAAAGTAGACAGAGGCAGTGACTTCTCAATCACTCCGTATAACAATTTATTAGATATGACCTCTGATGATCTTTAATGGTTAACATCTGTAACTCTGTGATTCACAAGCAGCAGGCCATCAGCTGTACCATTTCACTATGGTCTCTTTAAGCTGTCAAAGTCCTAAAAGTAATAACATTAACACAACTTCCCACTGATGTTTTTGTTATCAAAGTATGCAGGTTTGACTTAAAAAAAATCACATTAGTTTCTACATACAGTTGTAATTTTCAGGAAGAGTTATAGATTATATATGTAGAGGGAGGGGATAGGAAGAGAAGGAAATTAGGTAGGTAGAAAAGTAGGGAAACAAAGGATGAAGTTAAATATTTTAGGATTCCTGAAATACTCAACATTGGGAAAACTTTCTATATTGCATATTGGAACACAAGATCTTGGCCTCCAAGAAATGTCTATCCTAATCAAAAAAGGCAAACAAAAATATAAAATACAAATAGAGATTTAAGCCCCTTTATAACTTTGCCATGAGTGAATAAACTGAGAGGCAAGCAATGGGATTAGTATGTGCTAACATTGGCAAAGGAGCTAGAGAGGGCTTTACAGAAAACAGAAGGTGATGCTCATTAGGACAATAGGAGTCGTGTCTTTAAATTACATTCACTCTTACAACCCACGTAAAAAGGCAGACTTGGAGGCAATTGACAAAGCCAACAATTCTCTTGCAATGGTTCCCAATATTCTGAAACAGGGAAAGGAAAAGATCTTTTGATCAAAAGATCAAAAGATTCATATGTTTTGAATTACCTGGTCCATCTGGGTTTCCTACCTCTCCAGGTAAGTATATGGATAAGCTTGATGGATTTACATAGATCTTGCCAACAAATACCTGTTAGTGGTTCTGACCAAGACTTTCTTATTGACCAAACCTTAGTCAGGCTCCTCTGGGCCCTCTTCTTGACTAGGCCTTGACCTTGGCCCCTGTCCTTGCTGGGCCTGCATAGCCCAGTTTTAGCAAGAATCCTGCTAAGTCAGTTTAGTGAGAATCCCTGACTCTTGATATCCAATCACCCTGGTCTGCTTTCAGTAAGACTCCTGTTAAGTGGGTTTAGCAAGAATCCCCCTTCCCTTGATGTCTCTTCTCAGTAATTTTCCATCCACCACACCCCCTCATTCTGCTCGTTGTCTGTAAACCCCCACTTTTTCTTGCTGTATTTGGCATTGAGCCCAGTCCTACACTGAGGTCTCTTTTCCCCTATTGCAATAGCTCCTGACTAAAATCTGTTCTGTAAGCTTTAACTCCTGTCAGTCTCTGGCTCTCTTCAACAGTTCCTGCTCCTTTTGTATAGCATCCTATGGGACTTTCAGTTATTTCAAGTTTATGAAGTTCTAAAAAATCAATCTCCAATTGGAATTAATTATGGTTCACTTTAATTTTGAAACAAAAATATGCCACACAAGTCCGTTAAGAGACTATCACAAAATGACATGAATTCTTTAAGTTTGGGGATCAATTGTTTGTGTGATTAGAATGTAAAACCTCTAAGTTGAACATGTTTATCAATACTCTGCCCTGTTAAAAAGAATATGTGAGTATTCTGAGTACAGTTTGGCTATCACTGGATTTGCCTTCGGGAGGTGAGAGAGCAAGAAGCAAAGGCTGGAAAGTTCGATCAGGAAACAGACTAAATTTTATCCACCTGACTTGCATGATGGACTTTGCAGCAGGCAGAAAATGAATGGTCTCAATATAAGAGGTTCTGTAGCTCCTTTTACGTCTGATACTAGAAAAGCCGCTGCCTCCACATTTTCTACTCCTTTTCTTCAGCATAATGTGAGGTAGAGGGTCAGGGGACACACTTGTGGCCTCTAATGGCCAGATAATGGACCACAATAAAAGTTATGTGTCCCCAGCTGAAGGTGAAGACATATAATGGTTGGCAAGATCCATTATCTATCTATTAGAACCTAGATCAAAAGAAGACGATTATTAAATCAAAGAAAAAAATCCATTTTCGCTTATTCAAGAAAAAAGATTTTTGCTTATGCGTTGTGCATTTTTCTACAAGTACCTTATTTATCTTCAAATAATAACACCGATGATAACCACAGCTAATGTTTATTGAACACTTACAGTATGCTAATTGCCTTGGTAGACAGCATGATCTGTGGAATCAGATTCCCCCATTTCAAACCCTTGCTTCCACACTGACTTGGAGGAAATTAATCTTTACATGTCTTAATTTTCTGATATGTAAAATGATGATGATAATAGTACATGTATCATACGATCACCATGTATGGCATCTATTAAGTATCCAATAAGTGCTGGGTATTATTAGTGTCGTTGCTGTAATATTCTCAATGTTGACATTAATATATAGTAAATATATTATTTAGATCTATTAGTCTGTTTGATAAATTAAGACATATAGAGGATAAAGTGAGATATTTAATCTGGAGATTTGTAAATAGATTTTAAACGGTTCGTTGACCCCTTGAAAGAAACTGAAAAATATTTTGTTTATGTGACTTTTGGGGGAGGTGAGAGGATTCATGGTTTTCAACAAATTCTCAAAAGAGCCCTTGACCCTAGAAATTCTAAGAATCTCTGATAAAATAAATTTCCTGTATCATTTCACGTATCTAGTGATGTAGGGTGATTATAAGACAAACATATTTCCAAATCATTTCTTCTCTTTTGAATTATCTTTTTAGAGATTGTGGAAAATCAAATAATAAAAAGCAATAACAGATACATATTCTGTCTGCTGAGTACCAAAATCGGCACATGCGTACCACAATACAATTGTCTATTTTTCATCTCTTTCATGAGATAAGCCTCTTTTTTGAGACATCATTTGAAAGAGACAAAACCAGTTCAGTTACAAAGGTGGGAAGCTACGGTTTTAATGTCTTGGTAACCGTTCCTTAGCAATCAATAAATACATCTTTAGCCATTTCATTTTGCCTTTTGGGACCCCTGAAATTTGAGTTGAGATTCCCATGAACATAATGGCATTGTGATATCAATATCCCCCTTTTTCATAATGCACTTGAAAAAGGATCTACTCCAACCTCCTTTTTCCCCTTTGCATATAAATATTGCCTGTGCAGGGTCAATCCCTGTCAACTAATGTGGGACTGTTGGAGCTATTATAACAAAGTAGATTTGTGGGCCCAGAAAAATCCTAAAATTATTGTCACTAGAATTAAAAAAATAAATACCACTCATTTTCATGGAGAAGAATTATAACACAATGGTAGGAGCACATCCTCTAAGATGGACTGTAAGTGTTCAAATCTCAGCTCTGTCATCTCTAGCTGTGTAACCATGGACAAATTAATTTACTTCTCTCTGTATTAGCTTTCTTATCTTTAAAATGGGAGTAACGTATACCTCACAGGATTGTTGTATGAGGACTAAATTTGTTAACATATATATAAAGCACTGTAACAGTGTGCCTGGAGTAGAAGAGCTGTAAGTTTTAGCTAGTAACGTACCATTGTTATATAATCCATTTCTTGGGGATTAAGAAGAAAATGTCTGAGTGCTGATCCTATGTTTTAACCTGCTGAATTACCTTTAAATTTAGACAGACCATTAACTCTCTGAGCTCCATTTTTCTTACCTATATGAGGAGATAATCCCCACGCTCACGATGGTGTGTGAAATCAGGAGTGTTCTAGTGCTTTGTCAGTTATTGGGCCCTGGACATATGTCATGTTTACACATATTGATTCAAATCCATCTACAAAGTTTGTTGTGTGTTTTGAAAGCATTTTATGATTAATCCTAGGTAACCAGAGAAGCAAAATGCTTAATACAGACCCTAGAAGAATTTTTAAACTTTATTTGTGCGTGAGTATAGCAGAGAAGAAAATGTGGCAAATAGATTTTTCTGAGAGATTTTTCAGTTAGTCCCAGTTAAGACTCTCTTTAGCTTCAAGTTTTCTTAGGTTTTGCTTGCTTGTTTATTTTTGTTTGGGTTTTGAATGAACCAGAATTCTGGTTCAAGGAGAGAACTAACCCTGTTATTGACTCCTTCATATTTGGAGAAGCTGAAGGAAAGTTATTGAATATTAATGGATTTTTATTTCACAGCCTTCCTTTTTCTAAATTCTAGGCTCCTTTTGCTAGCTTTTAAACATTTTTAACCAAATTTTCACTGTTTAAATTTTTGAAGCAGTTTGAAGCATTATAACAGTTAGATGATTCTCATATTGTTTTGATTGGTCTTACATTTTATCCTTGTTTGCCAGGAATTGAAGATTTACAAAATCAATGTGTGTGAACATGTGCTTGCTCAAGCCTTTTCTATTTCTGTCACTTGTCATAATGAGCTGGAAATGCTTTCATAACCTCACTGAATAACCTTACTCTATTCAGGATCTCTGGGGCCACTTAAAAGATGTTCCAATTGCTTATACCTCCACTTTGATTGTTAGGAAAAAGAATTCAGAAGCTTCCATTTGTTTTCATGCCTCTACCAGTGATCTATCGCTACATAACAAACCATCCTAACACTTAGTGTCTTAAAACGACTGTGCTTTGTTATTTCTCACTATTCTGTGGGTTGACTGGGTGATTCTTCTGCTGGTCTCACCTGGGCTTCTGCATATGGTTGCCATCAGCTGATGGGTCAGGTGGGGTTGAGCTCAGCTGGGATTGCTGGATCGCTGGGCCTCTCTCTCCAAGTGGCCTTTCATCCCCGGATTCTCCACATGGAAGTCCCCGGGCAGATTCCAAGAGGGCAAAACAGAGGCTATGGAGGCTTTGGTTCCTGAACTCACACAATGTCATTTCCACTTCCTTGTGTTGGTCAAAGCATGTCACAAATAAGATCAGCCCAGATGTCAGGGTTGGGAAAATAGATTCTACTTATTTATGGGAGACACTGCAAGGAATTTATGGCCATATTTAACCTACCAAAATATCTAGGTGTTTATTTTTTAGCCACATGTTTCTGTGTTAGAGTGTTAACAGAAATTTTGTCATTGGCACTGGAGAAAGCCAGTAATAAGAGCCAACGAAATTCCAACTGATAGACGGTACCCCATTCATTCTTATGTGAGGTCATCCCATGTTGTTTAATTATTCAAAATATATTAATTAGGCAGCTATTCCACTATATACCAGTACCAAGCTAAGTTCTTTGTGTTACACCAGAAACCTCACATGATTGTTGATCCTCATCCTGAATTTAGCTATGCCTTTTGGGAAAATGAGCATGTCACACCTTCAGGAGCTTGTAGAAAATCAACATCAACATCATCAAAGATGAAGAATATTAAGCACCTACTGTGTGCAAAAATAATGCTGTTTGCAGATTTTCAAATGACATAGGCACGAGTCTTGCTCGCAAACTGAAATTTTAGCTCAACAAAATAGTCATAACCTAGAAACAAATAACAATAAACTTTTCAATTATTTAACACACATTTATTGAATGTCCCCTATGTATCTAGTTCTATATTAGGCACTGTGAATGCAAAAATGAGTCCAACTGGGACTCTGGCTACCTGATTTAGAGTGTAGGAAGGGAGCAGAATGTAAACAAGTAAAACAATATAAGCGTGTAAACATTAATAAAAACAAAGAAGAAATTAATATTGTAAGTGCTCTGACAGAAAACTAAACAAGATATACCGGAGGTGTATATCTTCCTAGGAATTGAGGACCAAGATCTCCTTCAAAGAAGAAGTGCGGCTTGAGTTTAGTCTTGAGAAGTGGACAAATGGTCTTTAGGCTGACCAGTAAGCACACTGAGGTCCAGGAAGATGAAGCAGCATAAACAAAGGGATATGGAACGTAGAAACGTGGGAAACATTGGACCCACAATTCATTCAGTGTGGTTGAAACCCAGGATTCTGGATGAGATGGAGGAGGGGAGCAAGGAAGAAAGGAAAAAAAGAAATGATAACAATGAACAGAAATGGTCAGGGACTCAATCATGGAGGACCTTGAATGTCATCCTATAAAGTTTGGATTTTCCCCTGTAGACAATGGGAATCTGTTGAAGGATCTTAATCTTGGCCAGGATTCTTGAGAGATTCTGTTAAGGATGATAGGATCAAACTAGTATTTTAAGAAGATCATTCTGGCTTGAATATGAAAGATGAACTGGCTAAAGCAAGACTAAGAGTTAGAGAGAGTAGTTAGATTATTGCACAGATCTAAACAAGCCATGATAAGGACTAAGCAGTGGCAGAAAGAATAGAGAGGCAGAGATGATACCTAAGTTCACCAGACGTGTATTGGGTGCCTACTAGGTGCTGGTGGGGGTGGGGGAGGGGGTATTGCCAAGTGCTAGGAATGTTGTGGCATAGAACAGACCTTGAAACTATACTAAAAGACCACACGGAGACAGATGTAAAGAATCTTCAAGAGATTCAAGTAAAAGGACCTGATTCCTAATTCAACGTAGGAGTGAAGGAAAGAGAGAATCCCTGAAATTCCAAGATGTGTGAATGGTGGTACCTTGACAAATAATTATTGGGCTATTAAAACAGTACATACAGGCAAATCAAGAAAGAAGTATATTTTTCTATAGGTAAGCAAAAGTTAATTTGAAAACATGAAGATCCAAAGGAGACTTTCAGAAGCATCAGCTTTAGTTATATTTATATATTGTCCTCAGTTTTCAAAGATCACACTATGAACAAGACTGTAGATATGTGTGTATATATGTAGCATTAGGTCTGAAAGAATTATTCGACTGCTCTTCATCTTGTCTGTCCTTTGCAAAGTCAGCCATATCTTCCTATGTGTGGTTTAATTGAACTTGACCCTAAGATTTGATGATTCCAATTCCCTGTGGCTCAATAATTGGGCCCCATGTGTGGTATGGACAGATTGCACTGGGCATCCCACAGCTGCTGCTTATGTGGATGGATTAAATTAGAACTTCCAAGTACACTGCCTGCTCCTAATGTGGTCATGACCATAAAGATATATTTTCAGCTAAATTTCTACATATAAAGCCAACAATTGGAAAGCAATCAATAGTGGTAGCTCTGTCCCTCTTTGTTTACTTGTTCATATCATCAGCTAAAAACTATTACACCCTGATGGGTACCCATTATTATATTATAGGTATCAATTTCATCTATTTTTAGCATAAATATCCAATTCCTGGCACAGTGATGAACCCATTACATATGTTTAATACTCAATGTTTGACATTAATCTTACTCTTAGCTTTTCATTAGTTCAATCAGGAAACCTTTATAGAGTTCATATTCTATGCTCAGCAGTATAGGACTTGGGGAAACAGTTTTGAGGAGGATAAAACATCATCCCTCACCATCAAAAAAAGAGATATAGATAAGTAAACAAACACTTGCCAAGTATCATTCATTCATTTGTTCATTCATTGAGTACCTGTTCTGATTTTGGCTTTAGGAATACAAAAATAATAATATCACTCTCTACATGTTTATAGTTGGGTGTATACCAAAGTGATTATGGGCACTGTGTTTGGCATTTCGCATAAGTTGGCTTATTTAAGTCTCCCAGGAGCTCTACAGGGTAGATGTTATTATCCCTACCTCAGAGGAGGAAGTAGAGGCTTGAAAAACTTGCAAAAGGCCACATAGGGAGCTAGGATTGAGTTAGCATTCGGTGTGTATAAAACCAAACCCTGCAGGCTTTCCTCAAAATGTAGGACCTTAGCATAATGTAAGTTATAACAAAAACATACCACCACCATAATAATGACTAAAACGTAATGATTTTCTCTTAATGTTGCCCCTCCTTTCTTTACTACTTCTCACACACCCTCTAGAGATAAGTTGTTGAAAATATAGCTCATCTTGTCAAGTTATTTGCCTCCCATTTGCGTTTCAGCCACACTAGCGTCCAGATGTTTGAAGCACCTCCAACACACACATACATGCAAACGTGTCAGCCCTAGGCTAATAAAAAAATAATCTTTCTTGCTTAAAAAGTGATCTTGAAGTTGTCAGAGAAGTACACTATTTTTAGTTCTTATTTGACTTAACAGTAAGGAGGCAGTGTGGTATAGTTAAAAAATTATGTGTTTCAGTATCAGACTTCTTTGAGTTTAAATCCCAACAGAGCTTGTATGTGCGGCTGTCTCTGACCATGCCAGTTACTTGGGCTCCCTAGGCCTTAGTTTATTCATGTATAAATCAGGAATGATAACACCTACCATTTGGCAATGTTGTAAGGTAATAATCTGTTTTTAGTACAATAGCAAAATATCTTACATTTTTCAGGCATTCAATAAATATAATTGTCGTTATTTATCATCATGATTATCATTATCAAAATCTCTATTGCATTTGATAAAGTTGGCTATCTCTATCCTCCTTAAACTCTTTCATGCCTAAGGTTTATCCAGGAGATTTCTTTCCACACATTTTTTTCCCTTTGTTGTTCTCTTCCTACTACTGCTCACACTTTAAATTCTAAAGTCCCCCAGTGTTCTGTTCTTGGACCACTTCTCCTCTTACTCTAAATATTTATCACAGGACATGTCCACCCTTTCTGTGGTTTCTACTACCTCCATCTGTGAATTCCAGACTTCTCTTCTGAGCCCAAGACCTGTGTATCCAAATATCTACTGGGCATCTCAAAGGCAATGTGCCATAGGAAACTCAAATTCAGCAAGCGCAAAACTGAATTACAAATAATTCCTCCTCTTCCTCCCCCAAATTATTTCTCTCCTTTATTCCTTATCATCAGTGAAAGATCTCATCACCTGTCCAGTTACTGAGACCAGAAATCTGGATGTCATCCTCGATCAGCAGCCCCCAGTCCATCAGGTAATCAAGTACTATTGACTATTCCTCCTTAACATCTCTTGTCTCCTCTTCTTTGTTCATACTGACATTGCCCTGGTTCAGACCCACATCATCATACCCATCTCCTAAACTTTCAACTGGTTTTCCTGCCTCCAAGGAAACAACTCCTCCTACAATTCATCCTACTCTCTAATGTCAGAATAACCTTTCTAAAATGTCCGTGGTACACTTCTATTTCTTTGAAATATATATAATATGATACTACAACAAAGTGAAGAACACATAGCAAAGGTAAAACAGAAACATGAAAAATGAGCCAGTTAAATCCAAAGAGAATTAGTCAATATAATGCCCAAATGTGCTCCAAGGTTCACCATTTCCTGCCTCCTACCCCATCCCACTGTGCTCATGCCTTTCACAGTCCCTGGGAATGTGCATTTGATGGATTTTACTCCTATGATTAGGCTAAGTTATATGACACAATTTATTTTAAGAAAGAGAGATTATCCAGGTGGGCTTGACACCAGGCCTAAAAAAGTAGAGAGTTTTCTCTGGCTGGTTGCAGAAGAGGAAATCAGAGATTCAAAGCCCAAGAAGGATTTCATGTGTTGTTGCTGGTGTGAAGATGGATGGGAATACAGGCAACCTGAGAGCAGCTGGAAACTGACAGCCAGCAAAGATACTGGACCTCAGTTCTACAATTGAAAGAAACTGAATTCTGCCAATAACGAGAACGAGCTTGGAAACGGATTTTTCCCCAGAGGCTCGAGAAACGGACATAGTCCTTTCAACACCTTGATCTTGGCCTGGTGACACTGCGCAGAGAAGCCAGTCAGGTCATGCCCAGACTTCTGGCCTACAGAACTGTGACCTAATAAACGGATGTTTTTAAGCTGAGAGGTTTGTGGCAATTTGTTATGCAGCAATAGAAAACTGATATACCAACTCATAGTTGACACTAATCAACGGATATTGAGAAATTGAAAGAATGGAGGGATGGATGGTGGGTGGATAAATGGATGTGGAGGTGAGTGAATGAATCAGTGTTTCATCAAGCACAAAACCATGTTCTGAGAACCTTATCCAGTGTCGGCATACAGCTTGCATTTGTTAAATCTTTGCTGATTCAATGGTGAGATGAGAAATGTATGATAGGGGTAGAGAAGAGTGTGGTACTCTATGCCTTGAGTGTTAACAAATGATCTATTCCATAAACTGAGTGGGTGTGTGGGGGACAGAGGTACAGAGAGTGATAGGAGATTCAGTTAGAAAAACAGGTAGGGGCCAGAACAGCAAGAGTCTTCTATCTGATCCTAAAGATTATTGACGCTTTACTTATAAAAGTACAAGAATCTTTTTTTTTAATTGAGCTAACATTGGTTTATAACATGATAAATTTCAGGTATACATCATTATATTTTGACTTCTGTGTAGACTGCATCGTGTTCACCATTAAAAGGCTAATTTTCATGTCACCAAACAAATGTGCCCTTTTACCCCTTTCACCCTCCCCCCCACCCTCTTCCCCACTGGTAACCACCAATCTGTTCTCTATATCTATGTGTTTGTTTGTTTATCTTCCACATATGAGTGAAGTCACATGGTATTTGTTTTTCTCCGTCTGACTTATTTTGTTTAGCATAATACCCTCAAGGTCTATCCATGTTGTTGCAAATGGCAAGATTTCATCTTTTTATGGCTGAATAGTATTCCCTTGTATTTATATACCACATCTTCTTTATCCATTCATCCATTGATGGGCACTTAGATTGTTTCCAAGTCTTGGCTATTGTGAATCTTGTTGCAATGAATATAGGAGTGCATATATCTTTCTGAATTAGTGTTTTCAAGTTCTTTGGATAAATACCCAGAAGTGGAATAGTTGGATCATATGGTAGTTCTAGTTTTAATTTTTTGAGGAATCTGCATACTGTTTTCCACAGTGGCTGCACCGATTTACATTCCCATCAGCAGTGTGCAAGGGTCCCCTTTTCTCCACATCCTCTCCAATACTTGTTATTTCTTATCTTTTAATAACATCTATTCTGACGAGTGTGAGCTAATATCTCACTGTGGTTTTGATTTGCATTTCTCTAATAAGTAGTGATGTTGAACATCTTTTCATGTGCCTGTTGGCCATCTATATATCTTCTTTGGAAAAATGTATATTCATATCCTCTTCCCATTTTTTAATTGAGTTGTTTGATTTTGTTGTTGTTGTGTTGTATGAGTTTTTCATATATTTTGGATATTAACCTATTATATATGATTTGCAAATATCTTCTCCCAATTGGTAGATTGTCTTTTCATTTTATTGTTGATTTCCTTTGCTGGGCAGAAGGTTTTTCATTTGATATAGTCCTATTTGCTTATTTTTCAAGAATTCTCTTTTTTGCAGCTTTATTGAAGTGTAATTGATGAATAAAATTGTAAGATATTTAATCCATCACCTCACATATTTATCTTTTTTTTTTTTTTGGTAAGAACGTTTAAGTTCTGCTCTCTTAGCAAATTCCAATTTTACAACACAGTGTTATCAACTATAGTCACCATATTTTACATCAGATCCTCAGACCTTATTCATCTTACAGCTGAAAGTTTGTACACTTTTACCAACCTCTCCCCATTTCCCCCACCACTCAGCCCCTGGCAACCACTTTTATATTCTCTGTTTCTAAGAGTTTGGCTTTTTTTTTTTTTTTAATACCACTTATAAGTGATACCATGCAGTATTTGTCTTTCTCTGTCTGGCTTATTTCACTTAGCGTAATGTCCTCCAGGTCCATCCATGTTGTTCCAAAAGGCAAGATTTTCTTTTTTTTAAGACTGAATATTATTTTATTTAATATCTATACACCACATTTTCTTGATCCATTCATCCGTTGACAGACACTTAGGTTGTTTCCATACCTCAACTATTGTGAATAATGCTATCATGAACATGTGAGTACAGATATCTCTTTGAGACAATGATTTCATTTTTTTTGGATATATGCCCAAGAAGTGGGATTGTTAGATCATATGGTATTTCTATTTTTAATTTCTTGAGGAACCTCCATACTGTTTTCCATAGTGGGTGCTCCAATTTACATTCTCACCAACAGTGGACAAGAGTTCCCTTTTCTACACATCCTACCCAGCATTTGTCATCTCTTATCTATTCTTGATCTTAATTCTTTTAGTATTTAATTTAAATATTTCACCCCAGTATGTTTTACTTCTTACATGTTGGTTTTGTTGTTGTTAACTTAATAGGTTTTAAAAAATTGTTATATATGACTCTCTTGTTTTTGACTTTTGTATTTAGCGTTTGCATTTTCACTACAAAGCAACAGATCTGATAATTACCTCTAATTCTCTACAGTCTTGTGGTATGCAGAGAACTCTTCTCCAACAGAATTAGGACTAGTCGTTGGTTTACGAATTAGAAAAGTTGGTTAAAGCAGGAAATAATAAAAATGGCATACAAAGTACTACATATACTTTAGTTCACGCTTCTTGGGCATAGGGCTGATTCCCGTCTTTAGAATGGGTCGGCTTATGAAAGATTCTTTAGTCTTGCCTAAACCACCTCTGTAAGGCACATGTCCACTTCCCTGGTAGGGTTCTTTAAAGTAGCTGGAGAATTCAAAGATGATCTGAATATTGACTCTTTCTAAAGTTTTATGATATTTTCCACAATCTTGACATTTGTCTCCTCTACCCCCATCTGATTATTTGTTAATAAAGGATTCAATTTACTTTTCACAGAAACAATTCTGTGCCTTTTCTTACACACATTTTATTGATTTATGTAGTATCTAAGTAACAGTTAATTTGCGTGCTAACCTGACAAGTACCCACATTAACAGATGTAGGAACCAACCATCTGACTCTTGGAAAGCCTGTGCCACAGCTAGCAGGTGCAGCAGGGCACCAGCAAAGAGGGAATAGCTTGTCTGATCATCCGGTGTGCAGTGGCTCCCAGCCTGGGCGTTTTACAGAGGGAAGAGTGAATGAGGGTTAATTGACCGAGATGGCTAATTGAGGACCAGTAAAGAGGGCTTCTACATTACAACCTCTGCGACCTGGTTGGGTCACTCCGCTCTCATGCCTCACTTTCTTTATCTGTAAGATGAAAATTATATTAACATCTACCTTCATGGGTTTTTGTGACAATAAAATAAGTAATACATGGAAAATGCTTAAAAACATGTAAGGCACGTAATAAGCATTCAAAACTTAAAATAAAAGAAATAAAAGTAAAAACTAAAATGACAAAAATAAATGCTATTATTGATAAAAGTTTGAACTTATTTTACGTCGCAATGTATTATTTTTTATCACTATTGTTTTTGCTGCTGTTGTTGCTGTCATTATTGTGTGAGTACAGTTAACATTCATTGAACACTTACAATGTGCCTGGCAAATTGAGAAGTATTTTATGTACATTATTTCACTTTAGAACTTGACCAAGTTCACCAGTTACTAATTATTGGAGCCAAGATAGAATCATTTTGATTCCAGAATGTCTGTTATTTATCAGTTAATTTGTTTACACTATTTCTTTCCAAAAAGAATTTTAAATTTGGCTTGCAAGGATACATTGAATACAGTAAGATTACATAAATTAGAAACAAACTTATGCTACCAATAAAACTGTGCCCTTTTTAATACCTTTAAATATATATGTACACATATACACACACAAAGCTTAATGACAATTCCCAAATCTACTGGCCACTAAAGTAAGTTTCTACTTTATAACTGGAAACATAATATTTTGCATTACACAAAAATGTCTGAAATTTGTAGGTATTACATTTTTTTATTAAGAGGCCAAATTTACTACTCACTCTCATGTGCCATCAGCTGTGAGGACTCCATTAATATAAGTAGCCATAAGAATGAGGTATAAACCAAAATCAAAACTCTAGTTTATCAACGTGCTTATTTCTCCTGCCATAGAGATTAATGAGAGGACGTTCTTTAGCTATGACTCCTGTATTATCTCTCTGACCGTTTTTCCTGTGATAACTCTGTGTTTTATGCCTTCTTGTAGATGCTACCAGCCTGGACACTCAATCAATATGGAAATTAAACTGGCAATCCAGAACACATTGATTTATGAGGTTGCATTTCTTCTTTACATTTCATCATATTTTTGAGCAGTCATAAATTAAACATAAAATCAATTTAAATTAAAAGTTAAGGAGCAGTAGCCCTCAGGTAGATGTTCATGGCTTATTAGTTTTAAGAAATATATAAGAAATACTAAACTTTATACTAGTGTTATTATTATTTAATATTTCTTACTCTTTAACAAGGTACCATCAATTCCTGTTTACTCAAAACCCAATTACCCAGTTTTTAAATTATGTAGTCTGCCTAATTCTACAATTAAACCTTTGGTCATTTATTTAATTCCAAATTTTGGCTCCTCAAGAGAAAAAATATTAGAAGAAAAATCACTTTGTTGTATTTTTGGAGCTCTATTAAAACTTAGAAACAACCCCTGCATTGGGAAATTATTCATTTGTGATTATTCAGGCTTTAAAAGTCATACATTTGGACAACAATGAATGATGAGAGAATGTTTACAAGACAATGCTGTGAGAAAGACTATGTTCAACGTGTCCATAACTATTTTTTTGCATTATATTTTCGTTCATTCATTGAACACATATTCACTGTATTTCCAATATGTGTATAGCATTAGAAATAAAGTAGAGAAAAGAAAAACAGACATGGGTGGGCCTGCCTTCATGGAGCCTGCATTCTAGCAAGAGAAACAGACATTAAATAATGAATTATTTAACTGAAATTAAACAGAAATGCTTCATAGTGCTTATCACATGGTAGCCACTATTCTAAGTGTTCTCTGTATATTAGCTCATGTCCTCCTCCTATCAACCTGATTACAAATGTGGAGACTGAGGCACAAGGAAGTTAAATAACTTGCCCAGGTTCAACAGGCAGAATGTGATGATGCCAGGACTTGGACCCGGGCAGTCTGGTGTCAAGGTGTAAGTGCTGAGCCTCGTGGTTATCCTGCCTCTCCAGTGGGGTGCATATTATGAAGGGGATGAACTTGCTGCTATGACAGGGCACACATGGTCTCCAGGAGATCAAGCAAGATTTTCTAAAGGACTTTACAATTGGAATGAGGCCTAAAGGCTGAGTGGGAAGGAGCCAGGCGTTGATGTGGGCGGGAGAGAGAATGTTGACTCAATAGAAGGACCAGACTGTGCCTAGGGGTTGAAATAAGAAGGGTGAGGGCCGTTAGAGGAAGCAAGGGAAGTCCAGGTTTGCCGAAGTGCAGGTGGTCAGGCCCGTGGGTCAGTAGAGCTAGAGGAAAGCCCATAAAAATCTCTCTGAATCTGGATCCCTCTGACTTCATTATCCATATATTTAGACTCTCTTTACATCAGTGAATCTCAACCTTGGCTGCATTTAGAGTCACTCGGCGAGCTTTTACAACACCTCACTCCAGACAACTATATCAGAATCTCCGAGAGAGGAGCCCAGGCACCAGTAGCTCCTAAAGTTACCCAGGAGCTTCCACTGTGCTGTCAAGGTTGAGAGTCACTGTGTTAGACGGTCATCAGACTATTGTCTAAATAAGTTGAAACCTCTAGAGCCAAAAATACAAACAATATTTTATGACGATCAAGTGCAGTTTTGAATTTTGAATATGTGTTACCTGTTGAAGTGAAGCGGAGGATATCTGATGGGGAATAATATGAGTTGCATAAACCTCAAGCAAAGGAAATGTTTGCAGCTTAACTTCAGGGCAACTGGATGTAGAGCGCACATTGTCTGGCTGTGCTGACCTTATGTCAGAAATGTTGTCAGTCCCTGGACAAGAGAAGACAAGCCAAAGTCTTAGGATAAAGCATGCCCTTGGTCTAGGGACCTCGCTTCCCAACAGTGCCCACCCCATCCCTTCTAGACGGAGGGGTATAGGTACAGGGGTGAGGGCAGAAACAGAGCTAGCTCCGGAGTTTAACCTGTAAGTGTATGTTTCTTGGGGTCCACCAAAAAGAGAAGAACTGGGAGAGATGGTGATCCAGCAACAATCTGCCCTGAGGGACAGTCCAGTGGCAGTGGCTGGGTCTGTTGAAGATGTGAGTCTCCATCCCAAAATCTTCAGGAAGCCTTTGAGACAGCACCAAATTAAGATATTCAGCATCTATAAGAATTAGAAAGATTATGATTCCCCCCCAAAAATAAATATAATGTTTATTTTCCAACATAAAACTTAAGGGTATGCTGAAAGTATTTGGCTGTAGGAATCTGGGTGTCTATTGAAGCTGAACTCTCTCTTTCTTCTTCCTCCTCCTCCTTCTTCTTTCTCTTTCTCTTTCTGCCACTTGGTAATTTGATAGTAGAATAAAAAGTCTTAATGTACAAGTGGGATTACATAGATTTTGTGTGTTTTCTTGAAGAATGAATTAAAGAAGGGCAGAGATGGATATTGACATATCAGTATGGTGACTATTTCTGTAGACTAGGTGACAGATGACAGTAGCTTGGAGTAGAGCCTGGTGGCGATGGAAGAGAAGGAAGTGGAAAGAGAGTGAAGTTTGACAATAAACATTCGAGATAGCTAAAGCAAAAGAGAAGATGACAGATAAATGGAAAGAGAGAGGGACACAGAGATATAAGAAACATATAACTTTGCCAGCTACAACTATTGTTTCTATTTTGCCTCCAAAAGCTATTATTGCCTTTTTATATTTTATAGCGGATGATAATCATGAAACTATAAAATAAATACACAACCAACACCTAATTTTGTATAGAAAATACACTGGAAAAAAGTTGATAGTGATTAACTCTGGGTGGTTGGTATCACTGGGGGATTCTAAGAATAAAAACTGTGAGCACTTCTTGGGTTCTGTTCCAGGCAAATCTTGGTCTCTTTGCTCACATTATCCATTTAAGCCTCAGTTTTCAGGGTAAGAGAATGGCTTTTTTGTTTTTTGTTTTTTGTTTTTTGTTTTTGAGGAAGATTGGCCCTGAGCTAACATCTGTTGCCAATCTTCCTCTTTTTTTTTTTTTTTGCTTGAGGAAGATTAGCACTGAGTTAACATCTGTTGCCAATTGTCCTCCTTTTTTCCTTTTTTCTCCCTAAAGCCCCAGTAGATAGTTGTATATCATAGTTGCACATCCTTCTAGTTGCTGTATGTGGGACCCTGCCTCAGCATGGCTTGATGAGTGGTGAATAGGTGTGCACCCAGGATCCGAACCAGCGAACCCCTGGCCAACAAAGTGGAGCGCCTGAACTTAACTGCTGCACCACCAGGCCGGCCCCAAGGACAGTTTCTTGGAGCTGGTAAATTAAAAATAATGTTGAATAATTAAACTGTTTTTTAAAAAACAGTAAAATTAATATATTATTGAAGTGAACTAAAATCACAACCTGGTTTAATTCAGACGTTTACAGTAGTAATAATGACAATAATAGTTGCTAAACGTTTACTGTATGCCAAGCACCATGCTGGGTGTTTTACTAGTACTAACTCATTAAATTCTCATAACTATTCATTGAAAGGAATACTATAATCATCTCAATTTTACAGGTGAACAAATTATGTCTTGGGTTAAGTATGTTTTCCCTAGCCATGTATCCATCTGACTCCAGGCACTCCAAAATTCAGGAGAGGAATTTGGAATTTAGTGCCTCAAACCTATAGCTTTCCTCTCCATCATGAAGATATCCAAGGAGGCCAGATTTTTTTCAACCATGAAAGGACACACAGCATTGCAATCTCTCAAATAGTTATCATCATTCTCACAGAGGAGGTTGACATCCAGTATTATCCAAGTGTAGCTAGGTCTATACAACTAGGTTCCAAACACTTTACCAACTGCAATCAAAGAAGGAAAAGCCAATAAAAACATTTGATTGTGGAGACGCCTGAAATAATTTCACTGAAAGCAGAATATAGCTATTTTAAGGTAGTAATTTTTCTTACCCGCCCCCCAGTTCTACTACAGGCTCTCATGCATAGTAATTGAATATCAAGGGACTAAAACTGAACTTCAAGTGGAACAAATGACCACATGTTGAGAAGGAAGAAAAGTGGGCTGTCTATAAAAGGAATATTTACGTAAATATACCTAACCTTAAGCACTCAGAGACCAAAGTTACAAGCTCAAATGCTCCCCTGGGCTTTCGATATTTTTAGAGCCCAATATGTGATCAGCAATATATGGTCAGTATCTAAGAGTTTTATCATGAATATAAGCCCGCCTCGAATATACTTTCATTGCAGTTCATTGCAAAAGCAGTTTTGACCAAAGTGATTTTATTCATTACTTCAGCTAGAAAACACAAAATTTATATTCTCATAAGAAACGAAGAAGAAATGCTCTTTCCTCTTGCTCATATATACCCAAAATGTGGCTTTTTTAATGAGACATTAAGAGTCTCAAAAGGATAAAGTTACAATGCCCAATTCTCTTTTCTCCCCAGTTTTATTGAGATATAATTGACATGCAGCACTATATAAGTTTAAGGTGTGCAGCATAATGATTTGACTTACATATATTGTGAAACGATTACCACAATAAGTTTAGTTAACATCCATCATTTCACATAGATACAGAAAAAAAAAGAAAAAAATGTTTTTTTTTCCTTGGTGAGAATTCTTGGGACGTACTCTCTTAACCACTTTCAAATATACCATACAGCAGTGTTAACTATAGTTATCTCTCAGTTCTTAAACTAACATACTTATTTCAAGTAATTCATTACCAAGCAAAGAAGCACTTTTCAAACTTGTTAGGACATTCATTTTTCTTGACTTAATCCCAGAGCCTAGAAAGAGGAAAAAAAATTATGTTTTCTCCTTTTTTATTGCGTTTACTTTTTAAAATTAGACACATGCAAATACCTGAACAGGCATTAATATCACACAGCCTTACCCCTCAATATGGAAAGATTGTATTGAGCAATGCTGGAGAAATAAATACTACTCTGAAGCAGAAAGAATGTGCCTGTATGAAATTTAATTTAAAAATGCAAAGGAATGCATATGTGTTTCTCAAGTTTTAAGGTTGGATGATGTGGTATTTGGAAGTCAGACTTGTTCCTTAGAAAGCCAGATGTATTAAAATGTGACTGCTCTACTTAAGGTTACGCAAGTGTAGAAGAGAGATGCTCTTAGAACTTTTGAACAGATGGATTTTTGTTGGGAAATTTAATAAAGTTTGAAATAGATCAGAAAAATTCTGGGAAAAGAACTTCATCAAAAATCCATGGGCATTGCCTTGTTAGAACTCCAGGCTACTGACAAAACAAGGTGGAAACTAAAATGTTTGAGCAACATTTTCTTTACTACTAGCCAAAGGTGAGCTTTCTTCTCTGAGCAAGCACATAACTCATTCATGATTGCTCTTTATATATAAGTCTTCATTTTATCTGTAGGGCTATCTTGCTGTTTATTAAAATTAGAAACCATGTATCATTCTCTTTTATTTTACCTAGAGATCCTGGTAATAGGAGTTTTTCTAACACTATTTAATTTAGGCAAAAACCAACTGACCAACCAAATAAAACAACGTGGTTGAGTGTATAGCAGTTAACTGGTGGTGGGTGTCTGTGAGTCATGTGTCTGTAATTAGTCGGCCCTGGAAATTTGGAGATGGGAGGAAAAGGAGCTAGAGATTATCTGGTCTAACCACTTCACTTTGCATTAGGGAAGTGAGGCCAAAAGAAGCTAACTTGCTGTGATAGGCAGAATTCCAAGATTTCTCACCTCCCTGCTGTACACATCCTGCATAATCCCCAGGACTGTGTATATAATGGATTTTACTTTCATGATTAGGCTATGTGTTATGACCCAGCTGGCCTTAAAAGAGAGAGATTATCTGGCTGGGTGTGGCCTAATCACATAAGCCCTTTAAAAGCAGAGAGATTTCTTCCACTGGTTGCTAAAAAGGAGGTCTGAGATTTGAAGCACAGGAGGGATTCAAAGAGCTGTTACTGGCTTGAAGAGGGAGGGACCCATGTGGCAAGGAATGTGGGCAGGTTCTAGGAGCTGGGAGCAGCTCCTTACTGACAGCCAGCAAGGAAATAGGAACGTCAATGTTACAACTAAAAGAAAATGTATTCTGCCTGCAACCAGTGAGCTCAGAAGAGAACGCCAAGCCCCAGAGGAGAACTGTTGCCCTGGCTGACACCTTGATTTCAGTGACACCTTGAGCAGAGAATCCAGCTACACCATGCCCAGATTTCTGACCTACACACTGTGAGCTAATAAATGGGTATTGCTTTAAACTGCTGTTTGTATTATTTTGTTACCCAGCAAAGGAAAACTAATACATTTGTCTAAGATCCTGTTGTTAATGAGCGACAGCCCAAGGCCTCCTGAGACTCAGGACAAAGTCTTTTACCTCCTACTAGAACCAGAGATGATCACTAGAGAAAATGATTTAAGAATGAATTTGATCAACCGCACCAAGGTATATAATCAAGGTATAGCTGCCCCTTGGGTTAGAAATAACCAAATTACTATTTCCTAATCAATAAGAGGATGTGGAAATTGATGTTTACAATTGGCCAAATGTTAATTCTGAATTAAAGAAAACTACTTCAGAGGAAATGGAATATCTCTTCTATCAAATTACATGACTAGAACCAAAAAAGGAAGCTAGTCGCATGTTCCAGTGCTCTCAAATCTGGTGGTGTTAGCTAGAAACTAAGAAGGGGCATTTGGTGATCAGAATATAAACTCTGAACATAATCTTTTAAAAGCATCATCACCCTATTAAGACTTAGAGAAGATTTTTGTCAAGTGCAAAATTTGCCATTTCATTATATGAAATTATTCTGCAAAAAATGTTATGATTTCAAATTCAAAATAAACCCAAAGCCGTTAGCCATTCATCCAGTTAGAAAAGTTCTCTCACTTTCTCTTCTTCCTAAAACCAAATTAGAAATTCCTTGCTTACCAAGTACTTGTATCTTTCTCAGTATATGGAGCCTATAGTCGTATATGCATTGATTTCCAGTATCAATTAGTAACAATTTCCACACATCAGACAGTGTGAAATTCGTATAATTTCTAAGCATTGTGACTTTGCTGATGAGGGAAACAGTAGCTGCATCTTTCCTGTGGCGTGCCATCTCTATTAGACTTTGTAAACGCAGCAGTTGAAATCTTTAACCAGCCATTACTAATAAGCATATGTTAATTGTAGCAGAGATCATAAGCAGGTCAATTAGGAGGCAAAGACTGGAACCGAAGGGAACATTCAGCTGGAGGGAAAATCCAGGGCAGGTGTCGGCCAGCGTGGTCTGCCCTGGCGGGAACTCTGAGCATCTTGGGTAGGAGCTCATTTAACGTTTTGATTTGCTGAATTTGCATTTCAAATTTTCCTTCCTAATAGACAATATAGTCAGTCTTTGTTAATGAGGACTCTGATTACATGTGCCATTATAATTGGGAATTAGCAGACCAGCCTTGTTTTGGAGATTAAACCCAAAGCAAATTGGATTAAGTACAGTGTGACTGAAACCTCCTTTCTCTCTCTTTTTGTTTTTTGTCTTGAGTCAAAGGTGAGAAAAAAATCCATTTGTTCCAGGCATATGGCTTATAACGTTATTATCATTTTTAGAACTTTGATTATTATTAACTTTAAAAGATAGTCTTCTTTGGCAGGGCTAATCTATAGTTTTTAAAACATGTGTTTATTAAATTTTCCTCCATAAACTGAGCAGATTTGTGAGCAGGTCATTAAATATTCAGAATTGATTATAGAATACATACATATTCTAGAGTGGTAGATTTGTTTTATTTTTATACAACATGTTATATCTAAAAAAGCCATGGAGGAGTGAGGCTTCAAAGTGAGCTTCAGGTAAAATTATGCAACCTATCTTCACAACATTATTATTTGAAATCATTGCGTTGTAATCCAACAAGTCTGTGAAATCCATTCCGTTAGATTTTGGCATATTATCTTAAGAGCAAAAATGAAATAAGAAATTTTATATTAATGTTATCAATTCACTAGAATGTATTTTATCATGACAACTACAATGCAATTTTTATACTTTACTGTAGGTATATTTTACTACAAGTACTTAAGTGACATATAGCTTAGGGTTATGTGGTCTGTCTTTATTCTCTTGGGTCATTTAATATTGTAATCCAGTTACACTCAACATTTTCATTATTAAGCTTAAGAACAATTCTTCAAAAACTACCACTAATCCCAAGTCATTGGAAAATCATGCTTATTAATTCCCATGAGATTCCGTTAGATGTTTGTTTGGCTATAGGCCACCTTAATTACACAACAAAGGGAGATCTTCACAAGATGAAGAGAAATTCAAATATTTTCTGAGTGAATATTGATCTTTGAAGCCACACAAATGAGGGTAGACTTGGTTGCTAACAATAAGGTACACTTTTTCAGCAGTAAAAGGTTAATATGTGGGGAAATAAGAAAAGGGGAACCTTTTACACAGAGATATGGTTTTTCCTCCATTGTGCTGTGTTTACAGAGGGAAGTAATCTTGTGGAAAGTAGCTATGCAAATAAAAGTTAAGGTACTATAGGCATGTCCTTACCCATCCAGTGATCTTTTACAATGGGAACATGAGAATGTGGTAAAGTTTTCTAGGAATGTGAATTGGATTATGGGAGGATCAGGAATCACTTCTTCAGAGGGCTTCAAAATTCTTTAATCACTCAATTTCATATGTATCACTTAGGCCAGTGTCTGATCTGATGAGATGGGGAAAGTAATGGAAGCCGCTGAGATACAGGTTCGCCTTGAGAACAGATGGGCTCCCTTGCTTGTGCACAAACTCTATTCTGGAAGAAAAATGACTTTTTTCAGTTAAGCTAATAGAGAATTGCAATTTAAACCATGCATGAGTTTCAATTTTTTACAAAGAATTTAATGTACTGAACATTAAATTATTCCAAATATGATAATATTATAATTTGAAACTTTATTTTTTTCTGTTCCACAAGAGTAGACTGCATTTTGCTTTAACACCAATGTCTGACACGTGAATGAATTAAAAATCTTACAGTGTTTTGTGGTATCATAACAGTAGCAAATCATCACTGTCAAAGTTTATTGCTACCATCTAGTAGGAAGTTCCCTTTGTTAGAAAACAAATAGAGAAGATGTTTTATTTATGTATATATATATTTATTTATGTACTTCTGTATGTATGTATTTATTTATTTATTTTAGTGAGGAAGATTAGCCCTGAGCTAACATCCGTTGCCAATCCTCTTCTTTTTGCTGAAGAAGATTGGCCCTGGGCTAACATTCGTACCCGTCTTCCTCTACCTTATATGTGGGACACCTGCCACAGCATGGCTTCATAAGCAGTGTGTAGGTCCACACCTGGGATCTGAACCTGCGAACCCCGGGCCACTGAAGCGGAACGCGCAAACTCAACCACTATGCCACGATGCCATCTCCTGTGTATTTATTTTAAAATTACTAGTTTTGTATATTATTAATCATATTCCAAATTATTTTATTTAGATTTTAAATATAGTTAAAACTATGGTAGGGCCTGCCCTGTGGCTTAGCGGTTAAGTGCACGCACTCCGCTGCTGGTGGCCAGGGTTCGGATCCCGGGCACGCACCCATGCACTGCTTCTCCAGCCATGCTGAGGCCGCATCCCGCATACAGCAACTAGAAGGATGTGCATCTATGACATACAACTATCTACTGGGGCTTTGGGGGAAAAAATAAAATAAAATTAGAAAAAAAAAAAACTATGGTAAAAATAATAACTTAATAGCTCCTAAGTGAGTAGATGTTTTAAAAGGCTTGATGGTAACAAAAAAGGGACAGTCTGCTTTTCACTTATCCTCAATAAATTCTCTGAAGTAATGATGTGAGATATTTGGAAAATGATACTGATTCTAAATCTTGGTAATTCTGTCTGATCAATCTAGTACATATGGGTTTGGCATGCAGGAGGATTATTAGTTACCTATTTTATCTTTGATATCTTGAGACTTTATTTTATTGTTAGAAATAGCTTTTTAGTTTTTGTAAAGAAAAGAAATGTTTTCGCCAAAAAGTAAATTCAAAAAAAGTAAAGATAGGAGCTGGCCCAGTGGCATAGTGGTTAAGTTCACATGCTCTGCTTTGGTGGCCTGGGGTTCAAGGGTTCAGATCCTGGGTGTGGACCTACACCACTCATCAAGCCATGCTGTGGTGGTGACTCACATACAAAATAGTGGAAGACTGGCGCAGATGTTAGCTCAAGGAAAATGTTCCTCAAGCAAAAAGAAGAAGATTGGCAACAGATATTAGCTCAGGGACAATCTTCCTCACAAAAAAAAAAAAAAGAAAGAAAGAAAAGTTCAATAAAGACTATAATACTCAAAATCCCACTTCCTTGAGTTACTTCCAAAGTAACTAAAAATTACTTTCATGGCATTAATTAACATTTTGATGAACAACTTTTTAAGCACCTCTATCTATCTATATACATAAATATATATTTACAATATTTTACATAGAGTGAATTCTAATAGAGTATATATGTCACTCTTCAACTTCCTTTTCTATCCATATTTCATGAAATCTTTCAATGTCAAAAATGAACATCTACAATTTAGAAGTAGGCAACATTTATTAAACTGAAAGCTATGATCTATTAGTGAATCATGAAATCAATTTGGTGAAATTCATCTGGCATTTTATAAATGATATAGAATAGACCGGACTAGAATGGGATGGGAAACAGAGTGCATTTCATGTAGTAAAGGTAAGAGTTTTTCATGAAATTTGCTTCAATTGAGTGTGTGTTTACATGCAGTAAATCACAAAGTAAGATATTTTATACTGTAGATTGCAGTAAAAGTAAAGTTTGGGAGCCACATCCAAATAGGGGTGAGTCAGGAAACTTTTGCAAACCAAATGCCTACCCATCTAATGATGCTGAGATGATTTCTGCAGGAGCTTGGATCCACCTTACGTCATCTTCCTTCTCTCCCAACCACATGTCCAGCTCCCTCCATAATAATTATTGACAATTTCTGCCATAGTCAATCACTGTTATTGAGGGTGATTGTGTGTTGTGTCCCTCTTGTGTATATGGGCAGACCAAAAAAGAAATGAAAACTGTGCAATAACTCAGCAGGATTAGAGGTTGCCCGATTTTAAAGGTCTTTAGGATTGGCCCTCAACTGACCCTTAGCATATATCCTCTGAGCCCATGGGATTTCCTGCCTGATGCTAATTATTATGACATTTATAGTGGTTCATGGTGAACGCCTCTTTTTGTATGCCTGAAACTTTGGGCCATGCTGTATCAGTTTGACCTCTAGGGGCCTGAAGACTGAGTAGCTAAGTTTAGTCATGTGGGTGCTCCATGTGACTGACTGCCAATAAAAGCCCTGGATCCCAAAGCTTGGGTGAGCTTCCGGGGGTTGACCGCACTTCTCATGTGTTGTCACATATCATTGCTGGGAGATTAACCACTGTCCATGTGACTCCACTGGGACAGGACAACTAGACACTTGTGCCTGGTTTCTCCTGGACTCCACTCTATGCACGTTTTTTCCTTGCTGATTTTAGTCTATATCCTGATGCTGTAATAAACTACAAGTATGAGTAAAAATACATCTCAGTATTTCTGACTTTGGCAATTCCTGGTAAGTCATTGTACCCAAGGGCGGTCTTGAAGACTTCTAATGCAACAAAAAAGTGATTGACCTCACCATTTTTAAATGCCATAAAGTGTCCCACTGTATAAAGATACTGTAATTTACTTTACCAATCCATTATTGATGAGTATTTACTTTCCAGGTTTATTTTATAATATAATAATTCTGTATGTGCAACTTTTTCAACTTATTACAATTATTGTTCATGTTCTATCTTTCCAAATGTAAAAGGCCAAAATATGTTTAATTTTTACTTGCACTTCCTTGATTATAATGGGGCTGAACAACTAGTCATATTTAATGGATCTTTAGATTTCTTTGAGAATTACCTATTCTCTGTGTATTGCCCATTTTTCTATTACAGTGCAGTTTGTTTATATTGATTAGCGCTGTTTATTTTGGATGACTTAATCAAATTAGTGAAGAAGTTGGAGCTATAAAATATTTTTAAACAAATGCAGTTATATCACTCCTGGTGCTTTAACAGATTTGACTTAAATACTACAGAAGGGTTGTGAGTAGGGCTCTTGCCAAGATTTTATTAGAAAAGATTCATACTCTTATTTGTATATAATTGTTTGTTTTGGAAGTGGTTAAAACTCTGCCTGGTCATTTTGTTCGAACTATTCATTTTGCTTAGCAAAACTTTTCTTGTTATTCTAAGGTATTGCCAAATAAAATTCAGCCCAAATTTGGTCATTGCTTGAAGAATAGTAGAGTTTAATCACAAAGGGGCAAAGAAAAAAAAACGGTTATACAGATTATACAATTGCTAAATTGTTATACAATTGTTACATACAACTTTATTAAAACAGAATGACAGATTGCATATATCAACATCTTATACTCAACGATGAAGGATCGGTTCTTCTTCATCCTCAACTAAAAAGCAGCCTCATCTTAGTCACATCCATTACTATCAGGTTCACTGAGAGAAACTTACTGTACACTAGCCACACTTACCATGTGTGTCTAACACACCAATTCAATTTAATTTTTTGCAAAATATTTTCATAGCAATTGGCTTGTCATCAGAACTAACAAAGAGAGAGAAAGAGAAAGAAAGTGAAGAAGTCTTCTAGCAGTGAGTTGGACACTTGGAGAGGCACAAAAATCTTTAAGGACCCTAGGTCACCATTAGTGCTAGAGAGACAGAGAGTAATAAATGAAGTGTTTTTCAGGATTTTTGATAGAGATTTTTTCTCCCTTAAATAAGTGGTATGTTACTCTCTGGAGACTCAACTATGCCTTGTATTTACTTCTGAAACTGAGAGATTATCAGGTACAACATACTACTGCTAATATTAAGCATTATTGTTATTACCATTATGAATATTAGTAGATTGTTTTCATGTTTAAAGTCCTTTTACATATATTTTCTCATTGCGAAATTGTCAATGACTTAAGCTCTTATGTTCTTCTAGAAGCATTTAGAGGCACTTGGGAGAAGAACTTAATAAATATACTGGCATATTTTTGTAGTAATGTACAGTTTACAAAGAGTCTTCACTCAGGTGATTTTGCTTCTTTCTCATGAGGTCCTTCTGATAGGCTCTATAAACCTTCATTTTTAGGGAGAAGTAAATGGTGGCTTGGGGAAGTTAGCTGCCCTACCCAGAGTTGCAACTGGTACAATGAGTGATAGAGTCGGGCTCTTGACTCATTCATTTATTTATTCACTCAAGACTCTCTTGGGGGTCTGCTAAGTGGTGATAACCATACAGAAACAAAGAAATGTGGTCAGTTGTCTTTAAGGAATTCATAGTTCAGCAGAGGCACTCAGCATGAAATCATATAACTATAATGCATTGTCCTTGTTGGTAACAGAGAGATGAAAATGCTGTGATAGCACAGAGGAAGGAATGATTGCATATCTGGGGTACAATGGAGATGACCAGTAGAATTACAATGCTCAGAGTGTTCCTGATACTCCCAAAAGGGACCGCAGGGTATCTCAGAACAAGTGCTAGA
Organism: Ceratotherium simum simum; assembly: GCF_057802395.1. Classification (NCBI taxonomy): domain Eukaryota; kingdom Metazoa; phylum Chordata; class Mammalia; order Perissodactyla; family Rhinocerotidae; genus Ceratotherium; species Ceratotherium simum. The sequence continues at coordinate 30,449,612 of NC_141909.1, read as the reverse complement.
AGAAAGCCTGCCATTGTTCTGATGAAGCAAGCTGAAACAAGTTGGTGGTATTTCACATCCCCTGGCACCATTTTGAAATATATGAAAAAAGTTACAATCACTCAGAAAAAGTCATTGTCTAAACATCGAATCTAAAATATATTCTCACATTGCGAGATATGTGATATGTGAGATATGAGATACGTGAGATATGTGATAAAATGTGAGATAAACACATTTTTTAAATTTTCAATTGATATTTTAAATAGAGTTTTTTCTGATCACATGATGATTAAAACTCACTAAACAAAGTGTAGAATTTACAGAAAAAGTTTTGAAAGGAAACTAAAATACACAATCCTGCCATAGTTATTTCTGTCTTTCTATGTGTGTTATTTCATAAATAAGACTATTCTGTACATATAATTTATATCCTGTTTTTTTATATTGATGTAAATTAGAAGTTTTCATAACGTTTAATCTAATTTGCCATAATTTAACTATTGTCATGTTGTTGAACACTTCTCTTGTTTATAGACTTCCTGGTTATAAATGATGCTGTTTATAGGATCTTTTTGTATTATTTTTTTCTCATTATTTTGTCTTATTTATCCGGAATATTATTCTCCTAAAATAGGCTAGCAGAAACAGAACTGTTAGGTCAAAAGTATAACCCTTTTTTAAACATTTGATACATGTTATCAAATTTGTTCTTCAGAAAAACTGTACCAGTTCATATTTCCATCAACAAAGGATGTTCTCATTAAATAACTGGTAATAGAATAGGTAAAAATTATATCTATTACATATTTTATTTTATTTATTGCTATTATTTATATTCTTATTTTGTGAATTTTATCTTCATATCTTTTTTCACTGACTTGTTGGAGTCAGCATTTTCAATCAACTTGTATGTGATTATATATTAGGAATAGTAACACTTTATAGTATTTTCTATCAATATTTTTCTCAGTTTATTTTCTTTGATTACAGTATATAATGTTTTTAAAGTAGAGACTTTGAGTTGAACCTACACATCTTTTTCATTGTGGTTTTTTCCATTAGTTTTTTTTTTTAATTTAAGCTTAGAAAGTCAAGAAAGATCTTCAAGCAATAGATCTAAATAGCATTAAATGTCCCCAGTGTCAATAATATAGGCTACAGTGGGTTAAAAGACCCATCTTAATAAAAGCTTATCTTTCCCAACTAGGAAAAACAAGAGGTCCCTGTATTATAAATTACCCACCCACTTCATCTCACCCATTTGGTTTGTGGCGAGAAGGCATGACAGAAATTACCTTGTTGGCTTGTCAGTGTCTCTGCTTTCTCTGGATGCCATTTGTAGTGACACGTTGGCAGTTTTTCAGTGATCAGTCCTAAGCTGGAGCAGAAATGAAGCCAGACTTTCGACAGACTTCAATTGACCTCCGTGATACTAGATGCCACGAGAGGCTCTTTTCTCAGCCAAACAACAAACGTAGGCCACTAACTCATAGAACTGTGGTAAAAAGGCTCTAAACCTCAAAATTCGTTTGACAGTTTCCCTCTTGCACCTTGGTAAGCAAAATGGAGCCCAAATGACGGATACACACAGTACTTTCTGTGAGCTGGGTTAGTGATAATTTCTACCATGAAAAGGTATTCTGTTTAAATAATTGATATCAGTCTAGAGGGAGCTCAATTTTGTTCAACATTTTTGTCTGTAACTGAGATAAAGGCATAGAAGGCTTGTTCAACAAGTTTATAGATGGCACAATGGCTCACATATTTGATGACAGCTTCAGAATCTAAAAAGATCTCAATAGGCTGCAGCAAGGGTCTAAAATCTAGCAAGATAAAATTTAACAGGAATGAATATGCGAGTTGGCACTGAGGATCCATAACACCTCAACTGTGGATTTGGGACACACGAAACAGTGTGGCAGCTAAATATACAACACTGGTTTGACAGTCACCCCCCTGCCTTCTTTAAGGACAACACTTCAATTTGAGATAACAATGCCATATAAACTTCTTGGAATTTTATAAAATTTGGTCACTTATAGGAGCCAAGCATTAGAAACAAAGAGATAACAATTCCACTTTAGACTTTTAAGATAAAACAGACCAGGGCTGGCCTGTGGCCTAGTGGTTAAGTTTGGCGCACTCTGCTTTGGTGGCCGGGTTTGGATGCCAGGCATGGACCTACACCACTCATCAGCAGCCATGCTGTGGCAGCAACCCACGTACAAAATAGAGCAAGATTGGCACAGATGTTAGCTCAGGGCAAATCTTCCTCAACAAAAAAAAAAGATAACACAGACTAAGGCTTTCAATCCTAGAGACCTCCTTTAAGAGAGATTTGACAAGTTGGAGGTCATTAGGAAGAGGGTAAACAGGAAGTGAGTGAGCTTAAAGTCAAGCCAATAAAGAAATGACTGAGAATGTTTATACTCTGTCTTCTCCAGTTCCTCAGTGGATGTTTGTTTTTCAAGACCTTGAAACTTTTCATGTACCTGTTGGCCATTTGTATGTTTTCTCTGGAAAAATATCTATATAGATCCCTTGCCCATTTTTTAATTGGATTCTTTGTTTTTTGGCTATTGAGTTGTATGAGTGCCTTGTATATTTTGGATATTAATCCATTACCTGATATGTGGCTTGCAAATATTTTCTCCCATTCCACAGGTTGCCTTTTTATTTTGCTGATGGTTTTCTTTGCTGTGCAGAAGCTTTTTAGTTTGAAGCAGTTCCACTTGTTTATTTTTGCTTTTGTTGCCTTTGCTTTTTGTGTCAAACCAAAAAAATCATTGCCAAGATCAATGTCAAGAAACTTACCTCCCATGTTTTCTTCTAGGAGTTTTATGGTCTCAGGTCTTACATTTAAGTCTTTAATCCATTTTCAGCTAATTTTTGTGTGTGGTGTAAGATAGAGGTCCAATTTCATTCTTTTGCATGTAGCTATCCAGTTTTCCCAGCACCTTTTATTGAAAAGACTATCCTTTCCACATTGTATATTAGAGAGCAGAACTTAAGTGTTCTCATACACAGACCACAAAAGGTAAATATATGAGGTAATGGATGTGTCAATTAGCTCAGCAGGGAGAATCCTTTCACAATGTGTGCATCTATCAAACCATCACCCTGTACACTATAAATATCTTACAATCTTATTTGTCAATTATACTTCAATAAAGACAGGGATGTGGGGAATCGGCCCCCTGGAGTAGCGGTTAAGTGCGTGTACTCCCCTGCTGGCGGCCCAGGTTCAGATCCCGGGCGGGCACCAAGGCACCGCTTGTCAGGCCATGCTGTGGTGGCCTCCCACATAAAGTGGAGGAAGATCCGTACAGATGTTAGCTCAGGGCCAGTTTTCCTCAGCAAAAAGAGGAGGATTGGCATGGATGTTAACTCAGGGCTGATCTTCCTCACAAAAAAATTAAAAAATAAAGAAAGACGAGGGTGGGGGTGGTAGAGGAAGAAACCTTTGAAGAATACTGGCCAGATATTTTGTAGACTGTGTCTCAATTTGGGCTTGTCTGAAGTTTCCTCCTGATTGAATTTAGGTTATGCATTTTTAGTGAGAATTCTACAGAAGTGATGCTGTGTCCTTCTCAGTGCATCGTATGAAGAGGTACATGATATGGATATGCCTTTGTTGCTGGTGAGGTTAAATTCAATCACCCCTAAAGGTAGTAACTGCCGTCTCTCCACTGTAAAGTTATTACTATTCCCTTCACAATTAATAAGTATATTGTGAAGAGATATGTTGAGAGTGTGTAAATATCCAGTTTCTCTTCATACTTTCACCCACTAATTTTAACATCTATTAGTGTTTCCTGCTTGCAGCAATTATTATGATGTGCCCGTCAAATTTCTATGACGATTCTATTTGCATCATTCCTTTCACATTTATTAATTAAAATCTTACTGTCAGGAAGAGTTTCCCCTTCTCCCCTACTTAATAGTTGGTTCAATTGTTTTTATATCAGTAGAGAACTCATGGATATTTACCATAGATGTGTATAGATAGATATTTATTCTATAAGTTATGACCCATTTTTCTCTAGATTTGACCATGGAAATTACTTCAGATTGGCTCCAGTCCCCTTTCAACATCCTTTCAACATATACTCATCATTTTTTGAGCACTTAATTTCTGGCACCACAAGACATTTGGCCTCATCTTGTATTTTTTCCTTGTCACAGTCATGGAATCAGCCATTTCTCCAAGAAATCCTAGTTTCTTTTACTCAAGTATGGCATTTAAATACCAAGATCTGGACTAGACTCGTGGTGGTGATCACCATGTAGTGTACACAGATGTCAAATTATAATGCTGTACACCTGGAACTTACTTACATAATTTAAAAAAAAAACAAGATCTGGATGCTAGGTGTGTTGCTTGCTACTGAGGTGTCATTTCTTCTAGGTTCTCTTAGTAGGGAGAATTAGGCACTATAAGTACGTATACCACACATGTGTACACACACATACATATCGATTTCTATATCTATCTGCAAATATTTTCGAAAACATGAGTTCATACTGATACTTCTGTTTCCAGTACACCACAGGGCTGATTGTAACCTTATCCATTCCCTGATTTGTAACCCTTTTCTGACAATGAGAAACCTAACTCTCACTAGCCATAATGTATTTACATGTTTGTTTAATCCCAGATTACACACAGTTGCAGAATCACTAACTCATACTCATGTAACAAACAAATTTAATAACTAGTGAACAATATTCGTGTTCAGTTCTTTAAGTCTTTTGTCTTGGTGTATGTAATCCAAATGTAGTTTTCTAAATCGACTCGGATCAGTTGTTTTATTTCCTATCCCCTTTAGTGTGTTTTTGTTTGTAATACAGTTAGGTTAATTTGTTACTATATAGATTACATTTTAGGTTCCTCCCTCTGCCTAGTTAATTTTAATTAATTAATTATTTTTTTATGCAAGTGAAACATTAACATGGATCTAAAACTCAGAATTATACCCAAACTATGTATATTCAGAGAAATGTCATTCTCCCTTATCCTTTCTACCCCATTCCCGTTCCTCCATTCTTTCATCCTCCTTCTCACACCCCTGTGGGTAACCAATCTCATTAGTTTCTGGTTTATCATAACTGTATTTTTTTTTTCTGCCCAAAGAGCAGATACATATATATTTTCTTATTTTCCCTTCACGTTTACAAAAAAAAAGGTAGCCTACTATAGACACTCTTTTGCACTTTTCATTTTTTACTTAATATATCCTGAAAACACTCCATATGAGTTCGTAGAGCTCTTCTTCATTCTTTTCTACAGCTGCCTAGAATTCCATCGTGCAGATGTACGATAGTTTATTCAGCCACTCTCCTATGTAGGTGCACTTAGGTTGTTTCACTCATTTTATAATGACAATGAGGCAATTACTAGTCTTATGTAAAGAATTCTTGTATTGTTGGAGTAGTAACTACACGTTAAATTCCTTTAAGTGCTTTTGCTGGATCTAAAAGTAAATGCGTATGTAGATTTATTAAATGTCACCAAATTCCCTTTCAGATAGGTTGTATCAGTTTGCATTCCCACCAGCAATGCAGGAGAGTGCCTGTTTTCCCACAGCCTTACCAACAGAATGTATTGTCATACTTTTTAGTTTTTTTAATCTGATAGGCGCAAAATAACATCTGAGTGTTGATTTGTACTTGTCTAATTTTGCACGCATATGAACCTCTTTCCATATGTTAAAGGCCAGTTTATAACCTTTCTGTGAATTGTTTGTTTATGTCTTCTCTTCATTTCTCCTGTCAGAGTTTTGGTCCTTTGTCCCCCAATTTTTAAGAATTCTTAATATATTAGGGAAATCAGCCCTTTGTGATATCTGTTGCAAATATTTTCTTCCAGTGTGTTAGTTGTCTTCTGGTTTTACCTACGGTGTTTTGCCATGATACAAATATACATAGCCAAATATATCAATCTTTGCTTTTTTTTGGCTTCTAGATTTTGAGTCACAGTTCACAAACATTTTCCTGCACCTCGGTTAAAGAGGAATTCAACCATGAATTCATCTAGCATTTATATGGCTTTATTTGTCACATTTTGATAGATTTGGAATAAATTCTGGCATGTGGTATGAGGAATGGATCTAATTTTATTTATTTCTAAATGGCTACTCAGTGTCCTTATTAAAGTGCTTATCTTTTCCCAAGTCATTTGAGTTATTACCTTTATTATGCACTAAATTTACTTATACACTTGGGTCTATTTCTGAGCTTTCTCTTCTGTTCCACTGGTCTGTCTTCTCATGCACCAGAACAATAATGTTTTAATTACAGAAGCTTTTTAGTATGTTTTAATGTCTGTCAGTTTTTCTTTCTCAGTGTTTTTCTGAACATTATTCCATGTTTGTTATTCCATCTGAACTTTAATATCAACTTGTCTGAGTCCATTTTTAAAAAGCTGCAACATAAAATTTTAATCTAAGTATGAAGGCCATTGGGAGACAAAGTTTCTTTATTTGTTTCTTTATTTTTAAATTTCAAGCGTACATCATTATATTTCACCTTCTGTATAGACTACATCGTGTTCCCCACCAAAAGTCTAGTTGCCATCTGTTACCATACAGATGTGCCTCTTTACCCCTTTCGCCCTCCTCCCACTCTCCTTCCCCTCTAGTACCCGCCAATGTTTTCTCTGTATCTATGTGTTTGACTATTTGTTTATCTTCCACATATGAGTGAAATTGTACAGTATGTGTTTTTTTCCATCTAACTTACTTTGCTTAGCATAATACTCTCAAGGTCCATTCATGTTGTTGCAAATGGCAAGATTTCATCTTTTTTATGGCTGAGTAGTATCCCATTGTATTAATATACCACATCTTCTTTATCCATTCATCTGCCGCTGGGCACTCAGGTTGTTTCCAAGTCCTGGCTATTGTAAAGAACGCTGCAATGAATATAGGGGTGTATATGTCTTTTCTAGTTAGTGTTTTCATGTTCTTTGGATAAATACAAAGTTTAGCTCAAACTTTTTAACAGTCAGATCTGTCCAAAGACAGAACATTTGACATTCCTATTGGTAGAGATGTTCAAGCATTGACAGACTGGACTAGTGTTTCTCAGACTTTAATGTGCACATGAACCTCCTGAGGATCTTGTTTTATCTAACGACCTGAGAATGTTGTTTAATTTAATCACCATGACAGAGATGAAAGAATTCACCAATCCCTGGAACTTGTGGGAACAGTCCATCCAAAGCCCCACAATTAATACTAGGAGCAAAGTCAACATAGCCAGAATCTTCACAAAAATAAATACGCATATTGTTAAGCCTTGTTTTGTGCAATTGGTTTTTTTTTGTTTTTTTTGGTTTAACTAGATAATATGGTTACATGAATTTTCTTGTGAATAACTTCCCCCTTCATTTGAAATCTATCAGACCTTATATCATAAGAAAAGCAAAGGACTTGAAGAACACAATTGGACGTGAAGTATGGTAATATAACCCATGAGCTTTGGAATCAGAGAACTGGTTTTAAAGCCAGATTTTTCCACTTCGTAGGCAACTTTGAGCAATTTCCTTAACCTACCCAAACTCCAGTGTACTCATCTATCAAATGAGGATAATCATAGAATCTACCTTCTAAGGCTGTTGTAAGGATTAAATGAGATAACGTCTGGAAAGCACTTAGCGGAGTGCTCCGTAAGTGGTTGCTATTATTACTGAAAGTTCATGCTCACTTGGGTATAGACCAATTGCTCAGAGCTTTCCTCTTCGGGTTTCTTCTCATGTCTGTTTGACAAAGTCCTATTATCTATGAAGGATTAAGCTTTATTGTTCTCCTAGGAAGTCCTGATTGACCCGCCATGGGCTCTATCAAAATCACAGGAGCTGGTGGTTTACTCTAGAGATCCCCAGACACAGATATCTGAGGCAGCAGACCTTGGAAAGGCAAAAGCTTTGTGTTTAGTGCATTTAGATCTTTATCATTCTTAGTTTAACGTATGGTGTGTGGAATACATCATTTTTTTCTAGACTTTTATTAACAAGATTATTAAGCAGGAAGAAAATCTTATCTTTTCGAATTTTCAGCCACTGATTATGTGAAAATATCCATAAGTTAGTTAGGAACACCAACTGGTAGTCCTTATTTTTTAAAGGGTTTTGCATATCACAGCTTTATATTATTTCATTAAATTATTCTAGTTTCCACTCTCTGTTTTTTGAAGTCTGATACATGATGCATATTAGCCTCGAAGAAAACACCCCAACAGAACATCTAGCTGTTACGGAAGGCAGACAGGGAGTAACATGCATGCAGACACACACACACACACACACACACACACACATACCAGGAGAGACACTTGAGTTCTATATGACATAATCACTTAGGTTTATATCCACAGTGGCAAGTAATAGGATACAGTGAAGGTTTGATGAAGGTTTATTAACAGAATGAATAGAAGAATTAGTTAATTACTTAATTGGGTAGATATGTGAGTAAGAGTATTAGAAACTTGCACATATGTGAGTGAGTATACAGCCATATGCTTCGTATTTTCTACTAAGTTCTCTTTAATTATCAGAGCTACATATTATTTTGAGATCATTCAATAAAGCCCCTTTCCTTTTTTTTTACATAAATACCGTTGCTGTTTTAAGCAGATAGGGGCTAATAAATGATTCTACCAGATATTTCTTCTTTCTGCAGGGGTAGCAGATGTACACAGAATCAGTTACTTAATTCCCCTAATCACCCATTTCTTCCCTCCCTCTTCGTTCTGTGCTTGGAAACTTCAGCATTCCCCAGTGTACTAATAGCTGACCCTGGAAACTGGCAGAAACCAAAACCTTCTCTTGAAAGCAGCAGGCTCCATATGGTTGCTTCAAGCATGGAGGGTGACCCTGCCAAGTCTCCTGCAAAGGGATTTCACTGAGCAGAGAGACAAATGTGTCCCTTTAAATGTTAGTCATTGAGCCAGAGATAAGAAACCGCCTTCCTGATGAAAGGCAGTTAAAGTACTTTTCAGCCTCTGATCTGCAACCTATAGGAAGTTTTGTACAATGGCGGCTCAATGCCAAGTGTTAAAAATAAATGTGACCATCAGATGATTAGCTCTAAAAGTATTCCCTCAAAAAATGATAGAGCTGTCAGTTACAATCGAACATACATATGCATATTTGACAAAAGGAAGACCAAGAATAACTTTGAGTGGAGGAAACCAGCACTATTCTAGATGTGTATGAGGGTAACAGAGGCTATGACATAGCATATGAAGTCAATGGTGGAGTTGTTATTATTTATACATGAGTAAAGATTACAAATGCAAGCCCCAGCTCAGATCTCTCACCCCCTGGATCTGTGAAACCTGTCACTCAGTCTCCCGCAGTGTGTCTTCCTGTCTCCGAGCCATTGGACCACCTGCTGCCAAGACTCTCATCTACTGCATCGCCCGAAGGCCTCGATGATAACAGCATTGATTCCAATGTACATCTAATTACTTCTCATAATCTATTCATTTCACAATAGTGTAGTGAAACATCTGTCACATCATAAACTCTTTAGTAGCCTTATCAAACCACCAAAACACACTCTGCTGCCAGTTGGCAGCTTCCTCGGTTTCCCGTTTATTAATATGATGCAAACATTTCTAGTCCTTTTCGCAGCTTTAGATGAATTTCCCCAATGACCAGTGAAGCAGAACCGGGCAAACTGCGGTTTAAATGTCTGTGTATTACCTATTGAGAGAAAAATCCGGATATCATACAGAAATCAGTTGAAATAGCATTGTTTCCTTAGAGGGATCATCTCTAAATAGAGTTCTTTCATTCATAACAGTGAAAGACAGGGCTCCTTCCTTGGCTTCAATGTGTCTGATTAATTTACTAAAATAAGCTATGGAGACATTATTGCCTTTGAATAGGATATTGCACAGGAAAGCCTTTTACTTTCATCTGTTTAACTTTACCTTTGGGGAAATTATTCTCTTCTTTTTTTCTCTTCTTTTTAATTTTCTCCCTTCACCCTTTCTCTTCCTCCTAATTCCCTTTTCTCTTTATTAGAAAATCTCGTAATGAGACCTATCATGTCATAGTTGATTAGTAAATACTGCTACTATTTGATGATAAAGTCTACCCAATGTTCTAGGCACAATGCTGATACAACAGCTTCCACAAAAGAGGTCGATCACCAGGTACTGACTGTTGGTGAACTTATTCTGCTCATCCTTCAAGACCCAGTTGAACGTCACCTGCTTAAGCAACTCTCCCAGGGAGAGTTACTCATTTCTCTCTTTATACGCTCATAACAGCTTGACATCTCTACTCACGCACTTAACATAATGATTGAGAATCACTGGTGTGCATATCTGCCTTTTTCTAGATGATAAATCCCTCAAGGGTAAAGACTATGACTTTTTCATGTTTGTATCCAGGGAACTTCCTGGGTGCCTGGCACCCCAGACAATATCAAATAGATGTAGAAGATTTTCTAGTTCACTTAAAAGAATTGAAAAACTGCAGAGATTCAAGAGCTACTTTACATTTATGGTGGACAATATCAGTATTATTCGCTATATTCCACACCACTAATAGCCGATACTTACATGTGCTGGGTGCTGTCCTAAGTACTTCATGTATATCAGCTCATTTCATTGTCACGACAACCCTATGAGGTAGGTACTAAGACCCACATTTTAGGGCCAAGGAATTGAGATGCAGAGAGACTGAGTGTGTTACCCAAGGTCATACAGCTGGCAGGTGGCAGAGCTCAGCAGTCTGGCTCCAGAGTCCCTGCTCTTAACTCTTACACTATATGGCCTCTTCAGTAGCTAAACTGTCCTCCTGTTACTTGCAGATAGCTCTTACATTGTCTGATCAGTGTTGCTCTTTCCTGAGCAATTCTAGAAGGTCTATGGGGAAAGCCTATTTCCCAAACTGTCCAATTGGGTGTATAGGACATATATGTGGCCCTCTTCATTCGCAGGGTATTTTTCCAAGTGAATTCAGGACTACCTTTTGATATTGCAATAAGAGGGGCCATTTCCCATGTCTGTAGAGTGAACTCCAGCTGTCTTACATATTTCCAGAACAGACTTGAGGACGTCATTTACGGTATAACTATCAACTCTTATTAACATACTTTTAAAAAAAATTTCCTTCAAAGAAGTCATAGATGTTAGAATCTTCTGTAGAAATATTCCTGGAATCCGCCAGAATATAAATTTATTTCCTATAAAGCATCAGATTGCCACAAAATATCTACTCGTGGCCGTTATTATCCTAGACTGGCTTTAGCACTAATGACCCAGAGATAAAAAGACTCTGTATCATATTACAGATCCCCTAAGATAACAATTCCCTGATTCCCCAAGGGTCAAGACTAAAGGGAAAGCAACTGTATGTCTGTCTCTATTGTCTCTCCATATAATGTATAGCTTATAGCTGCATACAGCAAAATTTAAAAATCATGCACTTAACAGGCTAGGTCTCCATTTTAGCATATCCCAACATAGTATGGCTCTGTGAACTATAACCTAGCCTATTCCAAAAATCATAAAACTTGTAAGGACTAGTAAATGCCACTGTCCTGACTTAGCATTCATTTGTAGTGCGTAAACACATTCAACTTGTTTTTGCAAGAGGAATATATGCAAGAATTCACATAGTGACAAAAGAAAGGCTGTAAAGATCAATGATTAAGAGTTGGGATGTGGTCTCAGATAGACCTGGGTTCAAAATTGTATTCTTCCTCTTATTAAGTGGAGGGGTGACCTTCGGTGAGTCATCTCTCCAAACTACAGTTTCTTCATCTACCTAATGGGTGTGATAACAGTACCTGTCCCAAAGGACTAATGGGAAGAAAACACATGTAAAGTGCTTAGCATAGTAATACCTGCTGTAGATGAAGGTTACCTAGTGCTGTTATTATCACTGCAGGTGCAGAGCCACATTGTTCCACTATTCATCCCCATGTCATAAAGAATAGGTAAATGAGGGCCAAAGAGTTCAAAGTCAATACTATAATTCATCCTATTTCTTTATGTTTAAAACTAAGACTAAATCTTGAGATTTTTTTGAATATTTTACTGGTATCTTTGAAGGTATCTTTTTTTTTTTTTTGGTGAGAAAGATTGGCCCTGAAGTAACATCTGTGCCAATCTTCCTCTATTTTGTATGTGGGATGCTGCCACAGCATGACTTGATGAGCGGTGCATAGGTCAGCACCAGAGATCTGAACCCTCAAACCCTGGGCCGCTGAAGCAGAGCTTGTGAACTTAACCACTACGCCACTGGGCTGGTCCCCTTTAGAAGTATCTTTAATCAAAAAGCTCTACTTTTTAAAATACTGACTGAAAAAGAAAGATATCTCTGTGAGATATCCATAACATTGCAGAATTTGATTCAACTGTTTATGTGTTAACTTATTTCCAACTATAAGTTCCTGAAAGTGGCAGATATAAAATAACACCACATATGTTGCTCTAAAGGAACAATCAGTCCAGTTAAGGACAAGGAATTTCCTCTGATGAAACATCTAGAAAGCAACACAATGTGGCCGAGTAATAAGGTGTAGACAGGATGCCAAAGATTATTAATGGGGACAGTGTGGGCAGTGCAGGTTCAGAAAAGGGAAGCGCCTCCATGAGCAGCACCATCAGAGAGGGTCCCTCAGAGCAAGTGACAGGGAGCTGACCTTTGAAGGATGGGAAAGACGTAGATAAAGAGCTGGGTAGTGGGAAGTGTTTCCAATCCAGGAGAACAAGAGAACTTCTGACACCTACAGCTCTCTAATCAGTGTAGATGGCTTATTCAAAGCAGAAAGTGCCAGCATACATGTGGCTGTCCATTCTTGCCTATTAATTCTAGCCAGTTCTTCACGTGCAAATTCAAGGTGGATTTGTATGGAGAGTGGGAGAAAGTAATATACAGAGTAATAATATACTACTGAAGTCAGGACTCCTCAATCCTTAGTTATCTTGTGGCCCAGATAATAAAATTTGGTTGCTCAAGCCTCTAACAATAGTCCATAGAAGGACCTCCTGGAAGCTGGGCCTGACCATGAAGCCTTTCTGACTGCATAGAATTTGGGGAAATACTTTTCTCCTCTCAAATACCATTCTCCTGTTCTTGCAAAATAAATTTTTATTTGGAAGGACAGAATAATTTAGGGTCCAGGCTCTTGTACACTTTTGGTCTCTGCAAACATACTTGTATAAATTGGCATGATTCATCCCACTCTTCAACAGCCCCCGTTTCCATACCTTAGTGCAGCGTGGTTTTCCAGGCACACACTAGTTATATGAAGATGCAGAAACTGACTAGCTGATTAGTGAGTTAAAAGAACGAAAAATTAAGGGACTCTCTTTTATAGATTTTTTTTAAGTCGTTAACTGGACTGCTCACATATCACCTGCTGAAGAAACATTCTTTTGTTAGCTCAGCTTGTGGGAGGATTATTGAGAGAAGGATGTGAGACCGCAGTGTCATGGTCCTTCAATGTGGCATCAAAAAAATTGGGGCTCCTGGCTACTCATTAGAAGGCTTTCTCTCCATCCTGTGCCTCGGTAGCACAAGGATGCTACTTCTCTCAATTCCTCTTCTGTGGCTGATTTCTCTTTTTCTATCTCTGTGGGTGCCTCCTCACAGCTGTAGCTAGTTTGTGACAGGCAGCCTCAGTCTGCTTTGTCCAAGACTGGGGACCGAACAGTGGGAAATGCCATTCCTGGTGGCAGTCTCCCTTAAGATAGTGCTAAAAGGTGGAATAAGATTCCAGGAATCCCTCCAGCCACAAGCCTCCCCATCTCCCAATGGGAATAGAAGATATAAACCCATCTCAGAGATATGAATCAGATAGATGTGGACCAAAAAAGCAAAAAAGTTGAGAAACCCAGGTCCTGACACAAAAACATCCACAAAGGTGACCCAGTTATGATGAAAAATAAGAATAAGATACATACAAGAGTTTAAGGAAAGGGGGATCTACTGGTACAGTGAAGAGAAAGGCAAGTTAAACTGGACAGGATGAGAAAATATGGATCTAAATGAACTTTGATCATCTTTAGCGTTTCTTCTTCACAGCCTCACCACAGAAGAGTAGGAAGCATCTCAGGCCCTGCTCACTGCTTTTGGTCTCCTTCCTGCCTCAAAAGCCCCCTTCTGCCTGAACTATGCCTTGACCCTGTCCCACTCTCCAAACCCTTCCTCACATCACTCCAGCTGTGGCCACTTCTTGGGTATCAACTAACCTACTGCTTCTTTCCTTTATATCACCTGGAGATATTTGGAGATGTGAGGGCAGAGCTGGGGATAGAGAAGGCTTGTGAGGGCCTCCTCAAAGAAAAGGTCCACCTCAGCAATGTGGGCAGAAGCCAAGCAGAGAGCAGTCCTCCTTGGAGAGACACAATCTTCCTCCATGTATTTATATTTCATTTATTCTCATTACAATGGCCAAAAGGCCACCATCTTTGCATCTATCTCTCAGTCTGTCTTAGTCTCCAAAACAGTCAGTGTTTCTGCTTACAGAGCTTATAAGAGAAAAAATTGCAGAGGAGTTGCAGCCCAAAAAGACAGAGAAGGGCCTGAGCTGAGGTTTAAATGAGTGGGTCAAGAGATATGAGGAGGAGGCAGGAGAGAAACATGGGACTTGAGTAGGGGGATACTATCTAAAACAGGGTAGCCAGGTGTGAATTAAGAAAAATGAAGCATTGAAGTGAGAAGTGGGAGGAATACAGAAGGTGAATGCAGAGAAGAGAGAGTCTAGCTAATTAAAATTTACTTAGACCCTTAGACCCTTTAATGCTCAAAGCATTATGGATGATGCAAAGTTCAGTAAAATACTGCTCCTATCTCCCAGGATTCACATTCTACGGGGTAGAAATAGATGTGCACACTAGAACCTGTAATTTAGGGTAGAATGAAGGCATACCATAAAAGTAATATTCATAAGGATGATTCAGAAAACAGACAAGAGAGACGAATTCTAACATCCAGGAAAGTCTCACTGTAAGCAGTAATTTGACCCAGATCATAGGGCAATAAAAAATGAAAATGATAGAGAAAGGTTTTCCCGGTAGAGCATGAAGTAGAGGAATGCAATGGAGATGCCAAGTAAAGACATGGTCAAATGACTGCCCCATACCTCTCATTCATCCATTCATTTGAAGAACAGGCATTGGGCACCTATGTCATGTCAGAGCCTACACTAGGCACAGGAGAAATAAAGTGAATCCAGCTTGGTGTCTGCGCCACGTCTTTCCAACGTTGCTTAAATCGGGGTGTGTGGAGGGGATTAGAGCCAGATTCCCAAGGGCCATGATGCCAAGCAAGAAACCTGAGTTTTGTTCTATGTTTTCCATAACTATGTCCCATTCTCTGATGTGAGGAAAGGCATTATTGGACATGTGTTTTGAGAAAGTAACTCTGGCAAAAATACAAAGCAAAAGAGTTCTTGAAAAACTTTGGTGAGTGTGATAGTTCAGGGAGCAGATGAAAGCCTAACTCTATTACATTTATAGAATCCAAATGGCCGGTAGCTAGTGCAGACAAACTACTCTTTATCGAACGCCAGGATAGTTCAGCCTGAGTCTTCATCTTATCGGGCATACACGCAGTTGACTGGTCCCTTCCCATCTCACGTCATCGTACTTTGTGTCCTCAATGCCCAACGGTAAGCACCTGCGGAGACAAGAAGCAATCTCCAGTTAGTAAACAATCAAATCCATGGTAAGTCTGGACTTTGTAACGGCTAAGACGTGACTGGTAAGCTAGAGAAACTCTAACCAGACAGTGATTCTGCTGGGTCTGGGCCATGAGAAGGATGGATTGAGGGACTTTCAGGGGATCTCAGGGTGATGAGGCTGCCAACACCACATCACCTGTCAAACTGGCCTTCTAAGTTTCCTGGGATACACTTTTCTCTTCTCTGTAGCTCTGGCCAGAATTGCTGATTTAAATATTTGCAGTCTTTGACTCTAGCTGTTTCATTCTAATTCTGTACCCAGCAAAGATGAGAACATCTCCATTTTTCTTTACGATCCATCATACTGTTATAATAATCACATATCGTCCTTTAATACCGTCATTACGTATTCACCTCAGTCTTCACTTCTCCAGAGATAATAATTGCAGAATTTATTGCTGTTCTTCATCAGCCCTATTTAAAAATCTTAGCACCAGCTTTTTGATTTTCCTCCAAAAATCTAGACTTTTGCAGCCTATTCATCCTCTCTTTGAAATGTATATGTTACCCATAGGTGGCCCATTTGATTAGAGTCAGGAAATCACAGCTTTAATCCTGAGTCTGCCACAAATTGGTGGAGGGAGAAGCCAAGTTATTTAAACACATTGTGTTGTAATTTTTCTGGCAATAAAATAAGGTAGAGGAAAACTCCTCCTGCCTCACAAGGTGACTATGAAGATTACATATAATGTATTTAAAAGTATTTCCAAAAGTAGAACGTGCTTAGCAAATGCAGTGCATTTAAAGAAATAATAATAGCAATAATAGTAATGACAATAATAACACACTAATGATGCAGGAAATGGATTTCAGGCATTCTTTTCCTCTTCCTCCCAGGAGCGATCACTCCAACTTTCTCTCCACCAGGCAGATTCTGGCAAGAATAAAGAGGAAGCTCTTCATCTTTTTACGCCTTCAACAGAATTTCTGATTAACGTGCACTGTGTGCTAAGTATTGTTCTGGACGCTGGAGACTTGCAGCTCTTATGGTTATTGGGAAAAGGTCGGATAATAATAGGTTGCACATTATAATCATGACTGTTGTCTTTATCATAAGATCAATGATTTTATGTTACAAAGTAAAAAGATATTAACTTTAAGCATCTTCAAATGTATTATCTTTATTTGAAAACTCTTGCAAAGGAAACCTCCATTTTGCCTATACCGAGTTGAGAAGAAATAATTTTTATAAACTTTAACACGTACATTTTATTGAATGCTCATCTTCGCTATGCTATCATCTTATGCTCCATTCTGGGTTGAAAGCAGAAGAATGGAGGAGGAAAGGGAAGAAAAGAAAGTGAACATTTGTTGAGTGCCAAAATTGTTCTCAGTGCTTTTACACTCAGAATCCTATATGTGCCCCTCATGTCTTATCTTAGAATGTGCTGGATCCTTCAACTATCATTTCTTCTGCCACAAAGGTCTATGGTGGATCAATGACAGTATGTGATTCTTTCTAGATTTCTAAGTTTAAAAAAAACCTCAACATGATTTTCTCATTGACTCCAGTGGAGGGAGGGTTCCTTCATGTAAGGCTGACACCAGATACGTATCCCCAGCGGACCTGAGGGCCGTGGTTCCCCAGAGAGGCCAAGTCACAAGTAAAGTGCAAGAACTGACATTTTACCTCTTTCTCTGCCGAGATGCTTTCCTGAGCTCTGTCATTTTCCCTCTAACTTCTTTTCACCCCTGGGTTCATCAGGTCTTCCACGTCATTCTACTGGAGCTTCATTCTGTTGTTGTCAATTCTAGAATAGAATGGATTTCAAATTTTGACTGTCTTAAACCATACCCAAGAGGATTTCATTTCTGAAGTACCCAAAGGACATAATTAGAAGCTATTTTCACCTCTAATGCTGTCTCATGGCATGGGATCTAGTGGCAGAACTATGGGAGGCCCCTGAATATAATTGTCATTTATTGAGCAGCATGTAGATCACTGTTTTAATATTCAGTGACGCCTAACTTGGGGGAAATTCAGGTAATGGATGTCAGATATTCTTTGCCCTTCTTTCTAGGAGTGATCACCACCACTACATTCTTTCCACAGGCCGGTATCTGCAGAGAATCACGAGGAAGTTCTTCACTCTTTCATGCCTTCAGAAATTATTTACTTAGCATTTACTATGTGCCAGACACTGTTTTAGGCACTGGAGATAATGCGATTAATAAGTTAGACAGTAAGGTCCATTCTTTCGTGGAACATGCCTACTAGTAGAGGAAGAAAAAAAACAAACAAGACAGCAATTTCAGATACTGATGGTGTTGTGATATATATGTATATATGAAGGGGAAGCGACAGGGAGTAACCAGAGAAGTGCAGAATTACTGCACTAATTTCAGTAAGGCCTATCTGTGGAGGTAATATTTGAGAAGGAACTAACATGGCAAAGAACCCAAGAGAGAAATTTCCAGGCAGAAAGAACTGGAAATTCTAAAGTCCTGAGGCAAGAACGAGCTTCTTCAAGGCACAAAGAACAAAACGAACAACATACAAATAAGACCAGAGAGGTAGGTAGGAAATACATCAAAAGGGCCTGCAGGCCTTAATAAGGTATATGAATTTTATTCTAAGTGTGATAGTAAACAAACAGAGAGTTCTCAAGCAAAGACAAATAATAATAGGATTTGCAGTTGAAAAAGTCACTGTAGCTACCGTGTGGAAAATGGTCTTCAGGGAGACAAGAGTGGCTGCATATAGAAAAGTTAGTGGTGGTCCAGACAAGGTATTGTGCCAACTTGGCCTAGGATGGTGGCAGGAGAGACGGAATGTAATAGGCTAATTTGGAATATTTTGGGGGTAGAACTGATAAGACTCACTGATAGGTTGGATGCTGGGAGCGAGAGAGAGGAAGAAACTGAGAATGACAATAGCCCCAGTAAGGATATAACAGGAAGTTACTATGGAGCTGAAAAATACCTTAGGCAAGGCACATTCCTGGGTGAGGCTACTCTCCTCTGGGCCTGTACAGCACATAGTTCATTTTTCCGAGATGACACTTATCCTGTGGTGTGGTGGTAATATCTCTCTCTCCCACTTGGCCGAGAGTTCCCAGGGAATAAGGACCACGTCTCACTCATTTTCATATAATAATTGAGTTAATGAATCAATGAGTAAAGAAATTAATGATGAAGATTTACCCCTATCTCCCAGATAAGTATATTTTTCTTCTTTTCAGGCAATTACACGGGAAAATGATATATAATCCCAATTTTTCCAGCCTGCATCAGCAGGGTAGTGTATACATCTTGCTCACCTGGGAGGTCTCAAATATAGATTGCTCAAACATAGACAGAGAAAGAAGATAGGCCACAGAAAACTGCTCTTTCTCATCACCTATTTCCTCACAATTCCCCAGACAAGAACTCTCACCTCATCTTGTGTTTTCAATAATGTTTGTGCTTTTGTTTGGAAATGAAGGCAACAGAGAACCAACTGCAGTCATTATTATACAGAAATAGCGTGTGCAAACGTTTAGCACAGACCTGGCTCATAGTGAGTGTGTAATAAATGGGGGCTATTATTATTTAAAAAAAAGTCTCACATATTGATGGTCAATACTGCGTTCTGATTTTAATATTTTAAAGGTGTTGCTCCTTTTTCCTAAAACATTCTATTGAGAAAAAACTTTTATTATATGAGTTTAATATGACTAAAAAGGTAGGCCAGGTGATGTGGCCAGGGAGTAGAGCACCAAAGGGTTGGTCACAAAACTAGGAAATGATTCATTGCCCTTCATTGAGCACGCACCACATGTCAGACACTCTGCTCTGTGCCAAAGATAGAAAACGAGTGTGACATACTTCTTGCCCTCGAGAATTTCCCAATCTAGGAAGAGAAATAGAAATGTAATCAAATAAATACAACACAAAATGACACTAACTGCATATACCAGAATGCAGTCTAGAAAAGGATGTGATCGATTATGTCTCATGGTAGGTAGTAGGAGGAGAAAGCATCAGAAAAGGCTGCACAAAGAAGGTGAAACTTGAGAAGGATTTTGAAATATGACCAAGGGCACTACCAAGTATGGTAGGGCAGTCTCGCCAGAGGGAAACAGCATATGTCACCAATTTATGTGAGAGACTCTTAGGCCAATGTTCCCATAGACTAATATTAATGTTGGTACTTTATTACCAAAATGGATTTTTTAAAGCTATCATTCATTATTATTCATATGTTTGTTTCTTTTTTAAAATTGAGATTATCATTGACATATAACAGTGTATTACTTTTAGGAGTACAACATAATGATTTGATATATGTATATATTATGAAATGATCACCACGATAAGCTTAGTTAACATCCATCACCACATATAGTCACTTTTAAAATCTACTTTCTTAGCAACTTTCAAATACACAACATAGTATTGTTAACAATAATCATCATGCCATTCATTACATCCTCTGGACATATTTATCTTATAACTAGAAGTTTGCACCTTTTGACTACCTTGGAATTTTCATTCAGCAATGCAGATTAGAGTACCAATGCTAATAGATGAGTTTTTACTGAAATATTTTCAACAGAATACTCATTGTACTGAATTTTAAAAGATGTTACAGGAAAATAAATTTTTTGTTCAAAAACATTAGGTGAATGTTAGATTTAACAAAATTAAACAAGTGTCTTAAATACAGTATCACTTAGAGTCCTTAATATGTTAATACATTGTGTAAATAGCTAAGAGGAAGAAATCGTATGCAGTGTTTCCAAATATATTTGATCACAGAATTCTTTTTTCCACTGGTCTTCCAGGAAAAATGTTCTGAAGAATAGACTTTTAAGAGACAATAGAACCAAACAAGTTGCTCATTTATGATTAAAATTAATTTAACTTCTAGCCTCTTTGAGCCTCAATGTGGTTATCTGGAAAACAGGTCTAGTAGTACCTTCTTTTAATCATGATTTACTCTGTGACTGAATAGATATATCAAAGAAAGAAGCCAGGCGGTACTTCCTCCCAGATGGGCAGCCTAGCCCTGTGCACTAATTTGCTAGGACTGTCATAACAAAGTACCACACACTAGGTGACTTACACAATAGAAATTTATTTTCTCACAGTTCTGGAGGCTTGACGTCTAGACCAAGGTGTTAGCAGGGCTGGTTTCTTCTGAGTCCTCCTTCCTAGGCTTGCAGATGGCTGCCTTCTCCCTGTCTTCACATGGCCTTCCCTCTGTGTATGTCTGCGTCCTAATCTCCTCTTCTTATAAGGACACTAGTCAAATTGGATTAGAGGCCACCCTAATGACCTCATTTTAACTCAGTTATCTCTTTAAAGATCTTATCTTCAAACATAGTTACATTCTGAGGTACTAGGGGTTAGGACTTCAACCTATGAATTTGGGGGAGGATACAATTCAGCCCATGATATCCTGGTCCACAGAACTCCAAACTCAAGATCTCCAATTACTCAAAGCTGATCAATGCTAACCAAACATGTAAGAAAAGAATCATATGGGGCCAGCCCAGTGGCGTAGTGGTTAAGTTTGTGCGTTTTGCTTTGGCAGCCCAGGGTTCACTGGTTCAGATCCTGGGCGCAGACGTACTCACTGCTCATCAAGCCATGCTGAGGTGGCGTCCCACATAGAAGAGCTACAACTATGATATACAACTATGTACTGGGACTTTGGGGAGAAAAAAAGAAAGAGGAAGATTGGCAACAGATGTTAGCATAGGGCCTATCTTCCTCAAAAAAAAAAAGAAAGAAAGAAAGAAAGTGGCTTGGAATTGGGAACAAAAGTCTAAAAAAAAGAAAAGAATCATGAAATAAAAAGAAAGCTATATCCATTTCATTCAACCAATATTGAGCTCTATTTTATACCATCCCCTATGCTAGACACAGAGATACAAAGGTTAATAAGACAGACACAGTTCCGGCCCTCACAAGGTTTCCAAGTCTAGTATGATGGCTGTCAATTACCCATGGAAAAGGTTCATGGAAAGTCAAATAGCTGTGTGAAATCACAGCAGAGTTAAGCTGGTAGTTGGCAAATGCTGAAAGGCTATTACATCATCTCCACTAAGAACATCAATTAGCTGGAGCATGTGCCCTCTTCACTGAGGATCCCAGAGACATAATGACATGTTAGCATCCATCTTTCAGAGTTTCATGCCCATACTTGACTTTTAGTTAACCCATTATTCTTTAGCAAGCCTACAGGTTAGACCTGAATATACTTTCTAATCACCTTGACAGAGCTTGGGTACTTCCCACATCTCGCATGTTAATATGCATCTTTTAGGGCAAGATACTTCTACAGATATCCATCGAACGCTTTTTTGTTCATTTTTTACTACTTTAATTCTTAGTAAGTGGCCATTTTCTATAACCGCAAATTATAGGTGTGTTTTATTGTAGCCACATACATACTATCTATAATATTTATTTGCCAAAAATAATAATTTGTGTATTAGATGGTCTTAGGAACTAAGTGATAAAGGTCAAATTTGGCTTGTGCTATTGAACTAACCATCCTAAGATGAATCAGGTTTTTGTTTTTGTTTTTCTTGTTGGGACAAACTAAGTATTTTGAGATCACCTATAATTTAGCCCTTATGACAATAGAAAAAAAATTTAACCAAAATGGTTATTTTGGCAATAACAAATGTACTTTGGTCATGTCCTATCTCTCATACTAACAAAGCCCACTTCTGTTTGGAGCTCTCCATATGTTTTGTACCTCTACTGTGTGTGTCCAGCGTTAATCCCATAAAGTAGGAGTAGAGTAGGTAAATGTAGGTTTATGTAGGTTACCTACACAAAGGAGGGTGACCAACCATCCAGGTTTTCCCGGGATTGAGAGTTTCTATGGGATGCAGGACTTTCATTGCTAAAATTGAGAAAGTTGTGGACAAACTGAGAGGAGTTGGTCACCCTACAAAGGCACAAGTAAATACCCTGGATACAAATTCCAAGGACTTTCAAGGAATTCTGCCCAAAATGCCCTCCAGCTCCCACACCCTCTTCTTTTCCTCTTTCTCTTTTCAGTCTTCATGGCATAACTCAACTGTAACTTTCTCTGTAAGCTTTTCCTACTGGCCTCCCCTCCCAATCACAGACTTAATTACCAGTTTAAGGTCTCATAGCATTTCTTCATGCCTCCCATGATTAATTCTAATTATCTACTGCCTTGGTTCCCCCTCACTAGGCGAGACTCTCAGCGGAACTGATGATACCTTACTCAGAGTACTAGCTTCAGTATCCACCCAGTTTTTGACACTTAGTAATAAGCTTTTGCCTGAATAAATGGATGAATAAGAAGAGTATTTCCTAAGTCTCTAAATTTATTAAAATTAGAAAAACTGAGGATTAAAAAGAATCTTTTAGATAAACTGGTCCAGCCACCCATTGTGATTTGGAGTCAGTAGACTGGGAGTCCCAAGACTTTCTTTAATTAGCTGTACCCTGCTGAGCAAGTTGGGGTCCATTTGCTCATCTGTGAAACACAGATCATAATAGCTTCTCCTCAAGGTGTTGGAGGGACTAAATAAGAAGATATTTGTAAGAAGAAGTTTGTGTTACCACACAAAGGGCACGATCTGCTCGCTGCAAGACAAAAGCCAATCATCAAGAGGCAAGATGGTGGGAAAGAAAGGGCAGTTTATTACAGCTTGCTAGCAAGAGGGAAGATGGCCAACTAACATCTCAAAGAACCATCTTACAGAACAAAGACTACAGGCCAGTTGTATAGAGGGCTGGTCTCCTAGTGAGGGAGGCACCTGGTCCCAGGGTGGAGACATCCATCTGGTCTTAGTTCCTCACAGTCTTTTGTTTTACTTGATATGCATCAGAGACTGGAGCAATGCCCTCTACCCTGATCTTTCAGTTGTCGTTAATGATGGCTCTCAGCATAGACTCTCTGCCCGGGGTCATCACATTCCTAAGGAACTCAAAAGACCAAAGTTATCAACTTATAGCAGCTGGCAGGGGCCATAAAGTCCAGAGTTAGTCAGAGGTCATTCCAAGTCACAACATGGTTTCCCCTGTACAATACGGCTTCCCTTATGTCAACCCTGTGTTGAGCTGGTATCATTTGTAAACTTGAGGGCACTAAACAAGTGTCGGGTATGATTATTATTATTACTATTGCTAACTACTACTGTTATTATTCAGTGAAGAAGGGAAAAAATGCTACTGTAAAGCCTCTACAAAATCTTCAAGTAACCATGCATCTTCTGCTAGAACTTAATCTCTCTGAATAAGGAATTTCTCTCATTCCCTCAACTGTTTCTCATGAAACATAATGTCATATTTTATTACCACCACTTTCACTCTTCTCTAAATAGTAGCAAGTTTGTTTGGTTCTCTCAGGCCCAGAATTGAGCATAGTAGTCCAGATGTGGTCTCAGCAGTAATAACCTCTCCTAGATTCTAGACTCTATACATCTGTTAATTGATAAAGTGAGGCACCCTTTAGCTGTTTTAGCAGCAATCTCATCATACTACTGGCCCACATTGAGCCTCAATTAAACAAAATAGCATCATTCTTTCTATTTTTCCTTATTTTCCTTTTTTGTTGTTGTTGTTATTACTTTGACACTCTCAGACACTCAAACGAAGGTGCCCTTGAGCTGCCTTCTCCCTTCTTGAGCGATTATGGAACTAATGAATGAAAAAATGTGCAAAAAATAAAACAGTGGTTCTTTGCCTTCTCCCAGGCCAAGAGTAGAGACTGAATAAACATGTGTTCTTTGCATTTTCCACTTATGATTGGCAACACTAAGATTCACTTGCTCACATGCTTGTTTTGAATGTACAAGTTGATCTGGCTTTAGGTTGGGAACACTCACTAATGCTTTGATGCACTGAGACACAGTTCTCCCTGGAAGGGCTTTTATTAAGTGGACAGCTAGGGTGTCACAGGCAAGATATTTGCACAGTACATTAATTTAGAGAGGAAAAGGTTTCTGTGTAATTTAACCAGGC
This sequence comes from Ceratotherium simum simum, assembly GCF_057802395.1. Classification (NCBI taxonomy): domain Eukaryota; kingdom Metazoa; phylum Chordata; class Mammalia; order Perissodactyla; family Rhinocerotidae; genus Ceratotherium; species Ceratotherium simum. The sequence continues at coordinate 30,424,983 of NC_141909.1, read as the reverse complement.
TGAACAGCTATTTCCACTTTACCTGAATAAAGTATTTTCATGTTTTATCACACTAGTTTGCAACTGCGAAAGCTTTACCCAGTTTATAAGAGTAGCTATGAACTGTCAGGATACATTATTTGGAATGAAGCCTGACAGCTCAAGGCTTGAAAGTAAAATACATTTTATTGTTTAAAAGCATTTCTCCACTACCTCACTTCCATCTGCCCTCCCAAATCACACCCATCCCATAGCCCCTCACAAGCACCCCTCCCCTGGCTTGGAATGAGATTCACTACAAACATTCTGAAATGGTTTAATCCTCATTAAATAACACTGCATGAGGGAACATCGTAAAGGGGAGGGAGGGGTTCATTTTGAAAATGAATAATGAAAACAAGGACAGAGTAGTTTTATGTGTGTAAGAGGAGCAGATCACATAGGAGAAGGTGAGCCCGCTGCAGTGTTGGGAGCAAAAAAAATAATAAGAATAATTCCTTCCCAGTTAATATCCTGAAAATAATTATCATCCACAAAACTGCATGCACCCTTGGTGTCTGGAATTTCCTTAAAACCTCTAGCCTGATGGCCCATCAGAAAAAACCATTCTCTTTACAGCACTTACTCACGGGACCCTCTAGTTTTTGAAGCAATCTCTGTCAGGTCCCAAATTCTGGTGTTTCTGGCCCTTGATAGAATTTTGTTTGCCAGAGAAGAGTTTTTTCAGGATCTCTGAAATCACCTTGAAGTTCATACATAGCCATCAGTTATCCTTTGTATATTCTGAAGATTGATATTCTAGGGAGCACCAGAAGAAGGGTCTTATTTTGGCCAATGGACAATTTTCTCTTCCCTTCCAGAAATTCACTGCCACCTTCTTCTTACCATAGTGTCACCATGGTGGAACAGAGGCAGGCTTCTATTCAGAGCACACACTGATGAAAAGAATGGACTGAGGAAAAAAATTAACTCACAAATGAAAATTTTTTCTGGTTAATGACATTCTATAATAGAAGCCTAATCTCCTACGTATATTATCATCTGGCAAACTAGTTACACATTTAATAAGATTTTGCTGTATAAATTATAAATGAAATAAACAATTCTGTCACCATGGTGTGCAATGAATACACCACATGTTATATGTAAATATATTAGTCTTTTGCCTTTTGTTTATGTGTCACTGAAATCCATTTTCTTTATGGTGTATTATCTATTCCCTATGGGTTCCAAACAAAGTCGTTTCAACCGCACACATATCGGCCTTTAAAGTGGAATTATGTTGTTATTGTCCTTTTCCTGCCCAGTTTTAATAACACCTGCTTTTGTGCCAGTTTCATTTACTGCTGCAAATTGTAATTCAACGGAGAACAACAACAACAAAAACAACAAAAAGACCCAACCACCCTAACAGCAAATGTGACTCCAGGAAGGAACTGTGTGATATATGGACACAATACAGAAAACATATTGAAACAATTTTTATTCTCATTATTTTTTCCCCAAAATTAAATACACCCCGTAAAGCAAGTTTACATATCCTGCATGCCTCCCCCAACTCACAACTAAACCCAAACCCTTGCCTTTTAATGAGATAATTTTTTAAAAAAACAGAATCAATGGTTCAGCCTTTCTTTTAAGTGGTGGCATTTTTATTTTAAACAGAGAAGCATAAATGCATGAAGGATGCAAATGTGGGCTCTTTCAATGGCTCACCACAGCGTGACAGCTGTGGACAGGAGCAAGACAAAAGCGGTGACTGCTCCAAGAAAATGATGGCTTAGGCTTCTCCAGCCCAATCAATAATCTGGCATGTTGAGGTCAATCACCGCATGGCCATATTCAGTCTGAGCCAGTCAAAGATTATTAGTTTGACACCCAGAGGCTGTTTCTTTCTGCTGTCGATGGCGGAGAGAGAGCCTGAGTGTGTCTCTTCAGAACCAAATAACAGTGGAAGCACTGGCACAGGACTTTCAGAGGGATTCCATATTTGTGAGGAGTGCCACCCTACAATATTCTCCAGGCTGAGTAATTCTCCCAAAATCGTCACTAAGCTAATTTTGTGCTTCATCCATTCAAAAAAAAAAAAATGTTTTTAAGCCCTTCTGTGTTCCAGGCCCTGTCCTAGGACCTGAGGATACAGGAGGAATAAGATTCACTTTTTATCCTCATAGAGGGGTGAATCTGGAAGATTCTCCAAAGGTGTTAATGCTCTAAATTTTCCCCTAACCTTTGCATTCCCATCCATCTAAATTCCCCACTCCTCAAATTTCCCACATCCAGCCTTGACAGATATGTACTGAGACAAAGAGAAGAGTCACAGCAAGATCATCATTGTTTTCAGATTATTTATGGTTAATAGTATCCTGATCTGGCCAAAGAGAATGGTTACAAGTAGGTTCCAGAAAGCATCTTAATGTCTTATAAACTAGTGAGAGGGCAATAGAATTAACCAAAGGGAAGCTACTTCTAACTGACCTGCTGGTTGTGTCTTTGCGGTCCACTGCCTGCCTATGAGACTCACATATATGCTCCCTAACAGGAAACAGTTTGCGGTGAGGAGAGCTCTACAGGAGTCTATAGAATAGCGCTCTTGCTGTCTGATATTTCACCCGTCATGTTTTACTGTTTCTCCTGGATGACACGCCATAGAGTGTAATAAATCTGTTTGTTTATACTCTGTGTCTGTATTTGCACTTTGGTGATTATATTTGAATTCATGCAGGATCTTTTTTTTTAAGAACTTGAGCATAATCTTCTCATTAATCCTGTCCTGTTTGTCTGTTATTAATAGGCCACTGTACAATGTATTCTGCTGCAAAACTCCACCAGGCATGACTAATTCAGATAATTAATTTGCTAGAACATTAACACCATCAAATGAGCCTGCTAAACCGGTAAATTTAAAGTAAATTAAACTTAATTTGCAGGTTATTGCAATTAAGTCTGCCTTGTCTTTCTGAGGGATTTCAACAGCCTCAGTATTTAAGAGGCAATCATAATGCATGCAAGTGGGCGGGCTTTTTGGCTAATTAACACAAGAGTCTAATCTGCTTTTCAATTAGGGTGGATGTTTATAATGTGCTGGTGACAGTGTTGCGATTCAGTGCAGCATAACAGGAGTGCATGGCATAATTATAGCTGAAAAGAAAAGCTCATGCCGGGCCTTTTTAGGGGTTAATGAGACACTGGCAGCTTCCAGCTGAGGAGATCGAGCCAGTTTAGTGTAGCTTCAAGAGGAAACCACCCATAGGGGTTTCCTTTGAAGTGTCAAAAGGTCCCCTTGTTCTGGGTGGCTTATGTTTCATTTGTCTGAGTGGCATATCAAAAATTGATGAGCTGCCAGCAGCAGTCCCTATGACATTAATTCACCAATTGTGTTTCTAATAGTTTCATCCTTAAATAAATTTGGATGATGAGAATGGTAAGGAGAGTCAAGGTTCTGAAAACAATGAGGGCCAGACCGTTGCAAGGAGTTTATACAGCACAGAAATGTAGCAGTGCAAATGTTAAAGGCACGCCTGAACTGCTATGAAGCCCCGGGTTATTAGCTGGGGGAAGACAAAGATGTATTGTACCTCTGCCTTCTGCCGAACCACAGTCCTCGGAGGCAGTGATAAAGATGTGGCGTTCAGTGGCGCTCGGTTGAAACTCTAGCTATACTGGAGACGAATCTTAGGCTGGAACTTCAGAAGATGAAGCTCCTCTGAAGGCGAGACAGACAGCTCCTCAGACACTCTTAGTGAAACCACCTGTACACCAGGGTGGAGGCTGAGGGGAAATTGTCCAATACTAATGTAATAAGATAGTGCCTATATTTGGGGTAAGAAAATAAATACCATCTCCTTTATGTAACCAGAAAACACAAAACCAAGGTGGTTTGAAGCTCTATTTTAAACTGAGTTGTTGTAGAGTACCTGTGGAGAAGCCCCCTTCCACTACCTTTATAGTTCAGTTCACTGACGCCCTGTGAAGCAATTGTACTTTGTGGTTTTAGATGTTCTGTAGTTATACAGTGAGGAAAAGAGAATTTGGAAATAGCTGTTTCGGGGATGAAGACAATCCGTGATGTGCCCAAAAGTTATCTGGGTTGGAATGACCAATGTCACACTCTCAAAGTGTTTAGATGAGCAAATGGAAAGTAAAGATATCAAATTTCACGCAAAAATGAAGGCTCTCACCACCATGGTGCTACACATTTTCTTTTAAGAATATTGAATTATGTATGATGATCATAGGAGAACATCGCAAAGATGGTCCTTCTTTTAGCCTCCATGTGATATGCATGAAGTAAGTTACAGCTGGGCAAAACACCACCATTTCACAGATGTAAATGAAGCAGTCAAATAAATTATTCCAGTTGTTTGAGGAAAGACTTATTATTGAAATGAATTGAAAACTCTCCTAAAACTAGTTGTTATGCAGACATAGTCCAAGAAGGTCATGACATATTACAACAAATGTTGTTGAATAAGTTCATTCATTCATTCAGTTACTCTTTGAGCACATATTATGTGCCAGACACTTTGCACGAGGCTCAGGCAATTAACAAAACAGACAACATCCCTACATTCATGGAGATCACATACAAGTGAAAGGCAACCAGCAATTATTGGTAAATGCAATGATGACAATAAAACAAGATAATGTGAGAGACTCAGATAAACAGAGAGACTCAAGTGCGACTTCAAACTGCTTGTTAAGGAAAGCCTTTGCGCGGCAGTGACATTTAGGCTGAGACCAAAATGACCTGAAAAGTCTGAAGTAGGAGATGACAATTTATAGTTTCAGAGCATCACTTTGGTTGCTGTCTGGAAAGTAGACGTGGGAAGGTGTGACACTATAGGAACGGAAGCAATGAGACCATTTAGAAGACTACTAATGTCCCCCAGAAGCTACCACCCAGTCCCAGCTTCTAGATTCAAAATATGATTTAGAGGTAGATTGGACAAGTCTTGCTGTATAGGACATTGAAATTTTGAATAAAGTATTAGACATTCAAGTGACAATGTCAAGTTTGAAGTGGGATATATGAGACTTGAAATTAAGGGAGACACCAGAGCTAAAGACATAAAATAGGGAGGCATCGGCCTGCAATCGGTATTCAGATACATGGGCTGTCTGATTACCCCTGGTAGAGAGCATGCTTAGATCAGAGAAGGAGTCTCAGGATTAAGTTACCACAGAGAGAGAGAAGACAGCAAAGGAGACAGAAGCTGAAGGCCACTAAGGTAGGAAACAAACTAACATGAAATGAAGGAGGGTGACGCTGGAAATGAAAGAAAATGTTTACAGAAAAAGTGAGCAGTCAGCTGTGTTGAATTCTAATGAGAAGTTGAAGATGAAAAGAGACAAAATGTCCATTTGATTTAGCCTCATGGAGGTCAATCGTGACCTTTTCAATGATGTGTGGGGCCAGAAGGAAGCCTGGTTGGGGTATGTTGCGGAGGCAATGGGAGATGAGGAAGTGCAGTGTCTGCAGGCAATTACTAGGAAGTTTGGCTGTGAAGGTATAAATGAAATGGAATTGTGGAAAAAGAGGGAATGTGAGATCCAAGAAGACAGTTTTAAATATAGGAGAGTGTATGTGTGCATGTGGATAGCAACTACTCCAAAAAGAGAGAAACAATAATTACGGAAGAAAAGTGTAAAGGGCATGAGATCCGCTGTACATGAAGAAGGCTTGGCCTTGGCTGGGAGCGGAAACCCTTCAGCCTTAAAAACCAAAGGAGAATATGTGAACTGGCTTCTTTCACTTAGCGTAATGTCCTCAAGGTTCATCCATGTTGTAGTATATAACAGAATTTCCTTCTTTTTTAAGGCTGAATAATGTTCCATTGTACGTATATACCACATTTTCTCTATTTATCTATTGATGGATATTTAGGTTGTTTCCACATGTTGGCTATTGTGAATAATGTTGCAATGAACATAGGGGTGCTAATATCTCTTCCAGATACAGATTTCAATTATTATGAATAAATCCCCAGAAGTAGGATTACTGGATCATTTGGTAATTCTATTTTAAACTTTTTGAGGAACTTCCACACTGTTTTCCATAACGTAAAAGTTAGTTAAGAGGGTATATTTCATTTTAAGTGTTCTTATGACAATAAAATGAAATAATAATAAAATTTAAAAAAAAGGAGAAGTCAAGTGTGGGGAGAGATTCAGGTAGGGGAGCTTGTGTGAAATAGTCATTTGAGGGCCAAAAGCAATCAACAATAGATTAGGTCCAATTCACTGTTTAATTGTAAATGTGTTTATTATCAGGTAATATACACTTATTAAAGAAAAAAAATGGAAAATACGGAAGAGTGAAAGAAAACAATTGCCCATAACCTGCAGAATAATACAGTGGTCTACCAGCGAAGGGAATAGGAAACATGTGGTGGGTTTATTTCTCAAAGGAAATCCCATGATGAGACTTAAGAAAAGAATCTATCTGGCCTGTAGGGATCTATATCCAGGATGCTCTCAGAGAAAACTCATTTGTACTGGGTCTTTGATCAAAACATACCTGTGGGCTTGTGATTTGCTCTAGTCTCTGTCATCCTCAGCATTTCTTAGTGGGCCCTGCCTTACTGGTCTATCACAAAATGTGTCACGTTTTTAATTTCCTTAAGTTCCAAACCTTCTTACAATTGTACAAAGTGGTGTGTGAAACATATAGAGGCTTTAATCCTTTTTTAAGAAAGAAATTGTTATGCATATAATGCAATGTTTCAGGGGATTTTTTTCTGTTAATTCTTTGGCAAGGCTGCAGTGAGAGCAACATGGCAGAACTAGGGTAAGGCAAGACGGGTGCCTAGGGTGCCGCCTTTAAGGAGGTGCTCACTCTCAGGGTGTGAAAGTGAGAGCGAGTGGGTCCTTGAATGTTGCTCCCCAGGCAGGGCACTCATCTTGCCTTACCCTCGCCCTGCCCTGGGGACAGTCTTGCTCATCCACACATTATCTGTTGGAGCTACTCTCAACATATGATGGGCTGGATACACCAAGAATGAGTGCTAGCACATTCCTTTTTAAGATCATTTTGAAGATATAATAACTGTGGATATGCAGATTTATAGGGAAAGTAAAGAAAAAATAAAACCAAACATGCACAGTTAGAATCAGCTCTTCCTTACTTTCCTAAATTAAAGGTCTATTTTGTTCTCATATAACAGTAAGTGACTATGAGTCAATACAGGTCATTATTATACTCAAGTGAAAGTATGCAAAGTGTGTATCACAGGCCTGGTCCATAGTAGGTGGTCAATAAATGGGAACTGTTTTTTTTTTCAAGAAAAAATGATAATCACTAGCTCTGGTTTTTGCTCAGTATGCATCATCCTGACTTTAATATTTTTAAAAATACATGTCCTAATTTTAAAAAATTCATAATTTGCTTTTAAGTAGATATTTGCACTGAAAGCTATTCTTTTGCCCCTTGTTCTGCTCTTACACTAATAATAACTACGTCTTATATAGCATATTAAAGTTTACAAACTGCTTTCCTCCACAGTAGCTCATTGGCTCTTCACAACCCGATAAGCTCAGTAGTATTACTGACCCAGTTGGCAGATTAATAAGCTGAGTTCAGACAAGTTAAGTGACTTGCTCTAGTCCACAGCTGCAGAAAAGCAGCTGGCTTTACAGCAAGGCTGTAACTCAGGACTTCTAACTTCAGATCCCAGATCTCTCCACTCTGCGCCATCAACAATTAGATGAAAAATCTTATAGACCGGGATGAGTGAGAAACCAGCCATGTTTCAGGCTGCTGGTTTTATAAATCTGATCCACGGGCTGCTCATTCACAACAATGGGGAGGAGAGGGAAAGAAATTAGAACAGAGTGTAAAATAGGAACCTGAATTGCTTTTTCACTCAACCAACAGCCTGCAGAGAGATCTTCTTACATATCTCGGAGGCAGGGTAGCCTAGCCTAGAGATGATAGTGTAGTTACTAACAACTCTGAAGTCTCAGTGGCTTAAAACAACCAAGTTTAGTTCTCACTTATGTGATTCAAGGTAATCGGTCAGAGCCCCAGCTCCATCCTAAAATAGGTGTCCATTTCACAGAAGCTGGAAAAAGAGGACCTGGTGGTTGGCATGCCCTCTCTCCTCCCCCGAGTTATCGTCTCCCCAGGCCTCCAGACTGTCTCTGTTGAGTGAGTGGCACCATCACACCTCCAGTCACCAGAGCTCTAAATCTGGGGCTCTTTTTGACTCTATCCCTCCCTCATCCTCTCCAGCACCTTGCTAACCCGTTACCAAATCCTATAGATTTTTCCTTTCTTATATCTCTGATTTCAGTGTCTTCATTTGAGGAATAATATCTCAAGGTCAATGTATATTGTATATGGGGGATTCTACTACAAATGCCATTTGAGAAAATAGTTCTTGACTTCATACAAGATGCATGTTTTTCCTTCAGAAAGACACTAGAAAGAGCATAAACCTTGGAATCAGAAGGCTTTAAGTTTCTGTTCCAGGTGTTCCCTGTAATATTTTGTAGGCCACTTAATTTCTGTAAGCATGAATTTTTATATCTGTAAAATGGGGATAATAGAATTCTCATGCCACAAGGTTGCAGTGAGGATTCAATGTTGTCATAGGTGTTAAAGTACTTTGTAAGTTATAAAATCCTGTACACATGGTAGGAATTATCATTATCAATACTAATGTGAGCCAGGCAGTAATAACCTTGCAGCAATTAGCAGCTGTTAATATACTAAACTGGATTTACTTGTCCTAATGAACTATGAAATGGCTTTATTTAAAGGGCAAAGGCAATCGTTAATTCATTCAAGCATCCATTAAGCACATATTATAAGGTGGTTGCTATGCTAGGTGCAATAGACTATACAAGCCAAAAAAGGATAGTTTCTATCCTCATGGACCCTAGCAGTAATAATCTAAGACAAGACAGTGTGGTATTGCAAAAACAGAAAAAATCAGAGTATCGTGAGATATTTAAACAGGAAAAGCTTCCTTGCAACAGGAGGCATCAAGAAAGATTTCATCGAGGTGGTGGAATCTGAGCAGGACAATTAAGAAGGGGTAAGGTTTCAACAAGGGAAAGGTGTACCTGTATACGGAACACGACCAAATGTGAGTAAAGAGAACCACTCCACCCCTCACCAGCCTTGTGACCTGCACATTGACTTAACTTCTCTGAACTTGCAGGGCTGTGGTGAGGAATTAGAAATGAAATGGGAAAGCAATGCTTCTCAGATTGCAGCGTGCAAACGCACGTGGAGAGCTGGTTACAATGCAGATTCTGATGCTGCAGGTCTGGGGTAGGGCCAGAGATCCTGTCTTTCTAACGAGCTCCCAGGTGATGCTGACGCACTGGATCTGTGGACCACATTTGAGAAGCAGGATGTAAATTCCTTTGTACAGTGCCTGGAATATAATAGTGCCTGCTCAATGATTGTTCCTATTTGTACAATTATTCCCAAATCACTGAATGGTATAAGGAAAATCTGAGATGTAAAAATACAGGACCTGTTTACAAAGTTTGCCTGGAATTCCTACGGATTTCTCGTGTCAGAATATTTTTCCTAAACACAAACAAACCATAATTCTTAATAACTGACAAAGATAAAGGAAATCAATCTTTAATATGGAGTGCAGATATTTTTCATATAGCAATCAACACTATTGCTTAAACTATCTACTTTGACAACTGGTTGGCTCTTTAATTAATAGCCACAATAATCATTTAAAGCTCTGGCTCATCAGAGTTTTTAAACAACTTGAGAACAAAACTGTCAACAATAGCAAAACGTATTACTTTGTCAGAATCTAATTACATCAGTTTTAATTAGGCCATAAAAATATTTTTATTCTCATATAAAATTTCTCATTATAACAATTCACATATACTTAAATATATTTCAAACATGAAGACTATCTCTCTGTGCTATTTCTGAACTTTGTACATATGTCTGTTGTTGCATTATAATATATTATATTTTTATACACTTAATATATATATAACATTATATTGATATACACTTTCCCACTAAACTCTCAGCACTTTAGGTTCCTGGCACATAGAAAGAGCCACCAAATTGATAAGAGATATCACTTTCCTAGTCAGGTGGCATCCCAAAGAAACTTGAACAATTTAGCTAGCTTTATTTGCATACTTCAAGTTGAGATTTAATCACTTGCTTAAAAATACTGAGGCATGCTTGATATGTTTTATGTTTTAAGAAAGAGAAAGCAATTTAGAAAGAGAGAAGATGTGTAAAAGATGAAATTCTATGCCCACGGTTTCAGCAGCAGAATGACTCCGAAAATCCCTGAGACAATAGTGTTGGTCAGATCAGTCAGCACGATAAGTGTTTTTCCATGCACTGCATCCATCCACTGCAATCCAGAAATAGCAGCTATGGCCATCACAGTGCCTGCTCAGAGACTTTGCTAATCCGTTTGGTCCGATGTGACCGCTGGAACAGAACCATCCTGTGCAGACACAAGTCAAGATCACACACAATTCACTAGGCTACAGAACAACGAGTTTCCCTCCTCAAGTTTCACTTTCCAAACACACACAGCAGCTTTTCTGCTGTGGGCCCTAAACTGATTTTAAAAACATCGATAATTCCTTACAGAAGACCTACTGTGTGCAAATGATAATGATGATGTAGATGATGATGATAACAACAATCATAATGCGCCATGTACCTGGAGGTACATAAATTTTCCCTTCCGTAGTTTATAAACTAGGTGATCAAGAAAGCAAATACATAAATAGACGTGAAACAAATGCTTATGACATTTATGATAGCAGTAATAACAAACAATCTGTTTGGGGTTTGAGAATATTTATATTACAGTGTCTATATCTTTGTTTTTATGAAATAAACCTTTTAAAACTAGAAGAGAAATGAGAGCAAAAGAAAAAGAAATCTTCAATCTTTGGTGTACGCTTTTCTTTCTTTCTGAAAAGCACTGAGCAAGGAGTCTTCTGGAATACAAATCACCATAAATTCCAGCCTACAAGTGCATGACTAATCTAATTGCAGGCAGAGAGGATCGTTCGCTAATGCTCTCACTAGAGCTCTGTACTAAACGATTTGCTCAGAGAGCAATTGATACCCCTAGAAAACTTTGAAAAATGTTCTAGTTAGAAACAACTTTGTCCATGTCATATATTTTCTGTTTTTATCTCCATCATTTTTATTCTTTAGGACATTTGGATGAAAATTTCATCTCTTTTGCTTGAGGGGTCATGTGCTCTTGCTTATTCCTCACCTGAAATCATGAGCTCATTGTGACAGTAGAAGATGCCAAATTGGGTGTCATGGAAATCACTGTGCAAAACCCCAACCCCCAGCCACTACTTGTACAGGAAAAAAGAAAGTAAAAGAAAGGGCAGTAATTTGTCTTCAGAACATGAAACCCATTACTTATAAATTATTGTTAATTATATATTGAGATAAATATAGAATCATCATTTCTGCAGGCCTTGGAAATAGACAAGCTCTTAAAAATTTATTGGTGTCCTTAAGATTTGGATGATATAAGACAATAAATCACTGTGCATGTGTGCAGCCTTTGAGGTCCTCAAAAAAAATTACAGTAGAATTGCAAATACTGAATTTCTGGCTGTGGATACAGCAGTAACTCTATTCAACTCTCCTTATCTATTCCAATGGGGGAAAAACTTTACCATAAATAACGTAGAAGAGCTGTTGACATGCCACAGTGCACTCCCCCATTGCTGCTTACCATTTTACCTCACCCGCCACTTGCAGACAACTCAGCCTGCCCAGAAACGCCTAAGCTCAGTCTCCAATACTGTTAGATCTCAGAACATCTTACCCAATTCCAGTCTAGGAGAGCTGAAAATAATGAGTGGAGTTGAGGTGGGGGAAAATTTGTATAAAGGGATAAACCAGAGGGAATCTGTAGATCAGGAGGGCCAATAAAATTTGAGTTGATTTCATGAGTACATTGGGAATGTCTTAACATGGATGCCAGGAAGATTATCATGACCAATATATAAGCATCATAAAATACTTTAAAAAGGACCAAATAATAGAAATTCAGTACATTTTGTCCCTTCATTATAGTTTTATTTCATATTGGTTGGATTTTCTTCGGATCTCAGTATAACAGGAGATTTAAGTTATTTCTATTGTCAGATAACATCTGTTTCTAGACCTTTTTATTTTCAACAGGGAATGGCAAAATATCTGTAGCCTGGGTAAATATAATTGAGGCTTTTGAAAACCAAAGAGAATCTTCGTTACGATTCAGTTTTAAAGTCTGCCATCAGTCAAGCATTCTACAAGTGTATGTCAAGGGCTCTCTATATGCAGAGCAATGCACATGAATGCACACACAAGGAACGGAACATGGTCGTGCACACAAAGGTTGACAATCTTCTTGGATAGATGATAGCAGTGCATTTTAAATGGTTGGACAATAATTAATGCCAGCATGAAATACCAATAAAATTATACTTAGAGGTGATGGATGGAAGAGAATTGCTGTTAGCAATAAGTGTTAGTAATAAGCATCTAATATATGTAAAGTATATTGGGGAAACCAGGAGCTTTGGAGACAAACACGACTAGGCTGGAATAACAACTCAATTAATTACTAACTGTGTGATATTGGGTAGTTTATCTAATCTCTCTGAGCCTTGGTTTTCTCATCTCTAAAATGGAGTTAATAATACATAACTCATAGAATTATTGTGAGAATTAAACCAGATAATATATATATAAAGAACTTAGCATAGTACCAGGCACACAGCAGGAACTCAATAAATATTAGTTTCCCTTCCCCTTCACTATGGGGGATTCTGAGACACCAAAGATACAGGCCCTAAAATTCACAAACTTACAAACTAATTAGGAAGATGAGACAATGCCTCTAGAGATAAAAAATACATAAGGTAACAGCGAAAAGTGACAACTAAGTATGCAACAGCGTCCAGAGGACTAAGGAGAGAGGATTTTGTTTTTCCTCTACTTAATATTTTTTTTTAATTGATGTTTTAACAGTTTTTAACATTGTGAAATTTTGGGTTGTACATTTTTGTTTGTCCATCACCATATATATGACTCCCTTCACCCCTTGTGCCCACCCCCCACCCTCATTGCCCCTGGTAACCACAACACAGTTTTCAGGAGAGAGGATTTTTAACAGATATGACGAAGAGAAATTTTCCAAGAAGGAGATAGAATTTGAGTGGTTATAGATGAGCAGGGTTTGGACAGGTAGAAAGTAGGAGAGAGGGCAGGGAAGTCCAGAGTGAGTTTGACATTTGGTGACTAGATGGGTTGACAAGAGCAGTCATGAGAGAGAGGGCTAAAGACAAGGGGTTGGGGGGTGAGCAAACTAGAGTAGGGGTTTGGGGCTACAGGCAATGGGAGACAATGGAAATTTTTCTATGGGAGAAGGACATATCAAAGAAGTGACTCAGAATATAATCCAACAATACAAACTTCATGCGCATTTGTTTTTTTCTAACTCTGCTATAAGTTCCTAAATCAAAGGAACTATGCCCTCGTCCCTCTGGGCTAGCACAAGGATATTCTATTCAGCTAACAGCAATAGTTTTTTTTCTTGTTCCATTGAATGGCAGAAAGGGTTCCACTTGTTTGTCTTTGATTACTACAAAACATTTTTCACAAACCACATAAACATCATACACAATTGATGTAGTTCAGACTCAGGCTATATTTGGATACAAAAGACCTGACTTGCCAATAGATATTGTCAGAAACTGAACCATATGCACAGTCTTCAACTCTTGGCTGATATCCTTCTATTTCTTACCTTTGAAATTCTACTCTGAATTGTGGGATCCAGAGGGTCTCCAGTGTACTCAGACATCATAAAGTAATGCACTTGACTTTTCTGAGTGCTCTTAAAATGCTTGATGGTTCGTTCAGAGATTTACTCTGCAACTAGTAGTCTCTACAGATATCAGAGGCATCTCATAAATATCTAGAGAAAACAAAAGTTTTATCTTACAATAATTTTGAATGGAATTTTCCAGGTTCCATATTATCCTATGTATTTACAAGATATAAAGTTTTGGTAGTCGAGAAAGACCTTAGGAAATTCTTAAACAGTTTGTCACCTTGGGGGCAAAATCACTTGTACCTTCTCAGTAGCTTCCATAGGGGGTTACTTTTCTCACAGCTGTTCTTTGTTCATAACTGCACACTGATTTAAGCTAACACAGTACTCTAAAACGGAAATAATAATATCAACTTCATAGAGTCATTGCAAGGATTAAACAAGATGAAGCAAATAAAGAATTTAGCACAGTGTCTAGCACATAACCATTCGTTAAATGTTAGTAATCACTATTATTATGGAAACAAATTAGTCTTTATTATGGTACCTATTGCAAGATGGGAAAGTTACATATTTTGTTAAGCTAGTCCCACAGTGGAAAATAAGGCCACATTTTTCTTTGATAGTGAATTATATGATAGTTGAAAATTTATTCAACAAAGCTTTTTTGAGTACTTTCTTTGTTGCCACTCACCAAAGTAGGCACAGAGTACTCAAAGATAAAGACCAATCTCTTGCCCTCCAGAGCCTCACAAATCAATTGGGAGACACATACAGAGACATAGTTGAAACCCAAAGGAATAAACAACATAAGAGAGTTATCTTCAAAGTGCCATAAGAGAACAGAAGAGAGAGCAATTAACTTAGCATGGGAAGTTAGAAAAGAGAGAAAAGTAATTATTTAATTGGGACTTACTAAGAGAATGAAATTATGTCAAACAAAAAATGGAAGGAAAGGGCATTTTAGGCTGGGTAAATATCATATGCAGAGAATCAAAAGTGTGGGAAAATGAACTCTGTTAGGAAAAAAATATGCCTCTGTTTTTTTGTTGTTCTTATTGTTTGTTGTTTTTGTTTTTTTACAGCCTGAGTTATGACATTAAAGATGTAGGTGAAAAATAGTGGTTAGCGAATGGATGGATTATGATGTGGTTGAAATGGATAACATGCTAAAGAAAACTTAATTCATCTTGAAGGTAATAAAAAAACAAATTTTTTTAGGTGAAAGTGCTATAGGATCAGCTATGTTTTCAAAAGAAAAAGAATGGGCGGTATGGAGGATAGATCGGAGGTAGGCAAGAGAGAAAGCAAAAAGACCATTCAGGATGTTACTTTAATAGACCAATCAAGAAAGGATGACAACCTGAACTAAAACAGTGAGAGTAGGAATAAAGGGCAAGGGATGTTGACTGATGTGGAATATGAGATAAGGGAAAAAAATCCTTTGGTGGGAACTCACAGCATTCTGACTGAGCAAAAGTGAAATGGTACAATCATAGATCAGGGATGCCAGAGGAGAATATGATTTAAGAGAAAATATGTATTAGATAGGTCTGGCCAACTGCTGTAACAACCTCCCTCAAAATTTTAATAGCTTAACAAATAGAACTATGTCTTATCTGTTTAAACCCAATTAGTAATGGTGGGCTGCCTCTGCTCTACACAGTCATTGAGGGATTTAGGCTTCTTCCATCTACCATCCAGGCAAGCCCTAGGGCCACACAATTCTCTGCTGGATCTTCAATATCCTACAGGCAGACAGCAATAGAGAGTGTAAACGTACCAGGCCTAGAAATGTGCACATAACTTGCACCAACACGTTATTAACCAAACTCCATCACATGGCTACACCTAATTGCAGTAAAGGCTGAGAAATGTGGTATATAACCAGGAGAAAGAAAGAAATGTAATGATGTGGTGAAAAACTAACCAGTCTCTGCCACAGGACAAGAAATGAAGATGTCCAGAAAGCAGGTGGGTCTCTGGAATTCAAGAGAAAACCTGATGGGAGATAGAGATTCAGAAACCATAACTATGCAGAAGGAATAGATAGTGTGGTCAAGGAACAGTATGTACCATAAGAAAAGAAGGTACTACTACAAAGGTGTCTACTATACAGAGACTGGACATGAAAATTAGGTACAATTATTATATGGCGATTCTCCATCCTTGCTTTCTGGATCACGGTCTTTTGGAGAGCAGAGCAGTATGACCACGTAAGGACATAGATGTGTGTGTCCCTGATCAATTATCTATCTATCTATCTATCTATCTATCTACCTACCTACCTACCTACCTACCATCTATCATCTATCTATCTCTACACTTGTGTATTGAATGCCTAGTAAGGACAAGGCGCTGGGATAGGGAGTTGGGATCTGGCTGTGAACATAAGTCTTCGTGGAGCTTACATTCTTGCAAAGGAGACGACATTAAAAACAAATTATTCTACTACTTATATAATTTTAATTGTGATAAAAGGAACAAATCAGAGACACAAGATGGGATGAGAATATAGAGGAACTACTGACTGGTCTACACAGACAAAGGAGACTTATGAAAGAGTTTCACATGGGCCACAAAGATGAATAAGTTATGAAGTCCAGCCTTTAAAAAAGTAGCTGATGAGGGGAAAGGGTAAGACCCTCTTATAAACAAGTACATTACAAAACAGAAAGCTAAAAGTGCCTCTAAGAAAGATACACGTAAAGTGTTTCTGAGTGTCTAGGAGGGAGAGATGCCTCTCAGGGGGAAGAAAGATGTCCAAATGGAAAACGTTGGTCTTCACAATGTGCCTCCAAGGACACAATGTGGAAATGTGGTGGGGCTGATCTTCCAGGGGCCAGGCGGAGAAAGGGGTCAGGTAATTACAACTGTGGCAGGTGGGACAGCATGGAAAATGTTTAGGAAATAATTTCCCTCAAACCTACAAAGGATGAGGGAGGTAGGCACCAGTTGAAAACATCATTTGGGAACACACTGGAGGGCTGGATTGGACTGAAGAGACTCAGAGTCTAAAGAAAAACAATTAGGAGCCTCTTTTAATCACCCCCAAAAGAGGAATGCGTGAATTGGATTATTGGGAGTGGCCATGAAGGAAAAGAGGGGACAGATTTGAGTCAGAGAAATTAGAAGCAAGAGGACTTGTCACTTTTTCAATAAATATTAATGAGCACTTACTATGGACCAAATATTATCAGATGCTGGGGCAAAAACTCTCTTGCTTTTCTCACTAACACAAAGGGAACAAAAGGACATCCGGTTATGCAGACTTCATACAGTTCTTTCTTCCCTGCATGGCCTTCTAGACAGTCATCACTGTTGTTCAATTTTTTTTTTTTTGCCCCACATCGCTTACAGTTATTGTCCTTTTACCAATCTGTCTGCAAATAGCAAGCTGCTTTAGTGAGAAGCAAAATAATGTCAAGCACTAGATATACTGAGGTCCACACATACACAGACAGGTACTGCCGTGTCACACTATATACATGTTATCTTGGCCTAACGGACTTTATATTTGCACAAACTGTGAACTGGCAGTTGGTATTTATATACAGCCTGTCCTCCAGGGATGACCCATGGGCATGCAAGTCTTCTGGAGCTGGCAGCCCTCTATGAATGCTGACTGTGTAATGTATTTTTATAGAAACATATCCTAATGTGTGTTTCAAACTTGAAGCCGTCTACGAACTCCTTCATTTAAAATAAAACACAGAGATGTTTAGCCGTGCAAATAGGATAGGTGCTTCCAAATAGATTTCAATTTGGGCCACTCTCCATAAATCTTTTCTCATACCTTTGCTTTCTGTTTTCAAAATTAAAAAAAAAGCTATTGGAGTGCTGGCATATCAGAGTTTTTGTTGGTTAGTCACAGTGTTGAAATGTGCATCACTAAATAAAGCAACTGCCAAATAAACACATTCTGGTTACAAAGAGAACCCACTGTATGACTAAAATCTTAAATCTAATTAAGGAATTTCCAAATGCCACATCTTTGAAACCTTCCAACAACAACAAAAAATACATTTTAGCTGGGACCTGTGAATTGCTAGCTTTGTACATAAAAGAAACAGCTTGTTCTAAAGCTGAACTTAAGTAAATTACAGAGGCGGTGTCTTTCATAATGCCATTATGAGGGAACATTTCTCTGCTGAAACCTTTGGGTAGCAATGTCTGTGAGCACGTCTCACTGCCAATGGTTCTTCTGCAAGGGGTTAGATAAATATTCACATTCTGAAGTCATTGTGTTGCTTTCAATAATCAAAATCTAAAATTAAAATGGTTACTGAAAGTGGTATGTACATGTATAACTAGAAAATATAGGTTTAAGGAGTGTATTTTAACAATCGGTACTCTCCCATGGCTATGCAAATAACTGCTTGCTGGGTATACACGTTTTCTAAATTTAAGATGGAAATCAGGCTGAAACTAGGACAACAAAGAGAGCTTCTCTGTGCTATGATAGAAAAGAAGAATCTTAATATCTTTCTACATACCCAAAGAATAGATGTTTCATTACTCATTCTTCCCTTTATCTATTTAAAAAGATATAGAGAAAAGAAAATTTTGGAAGATTGCCTAATAGTACAAAATATTCATGACTTGAAAAATAAATGAAGAAAAATCTATTTCCTGTCACACTTGTTAGGCTGTGTATCTCTAAACACTTAGACAACAAGCACTGAAATATCTGGATGGGGAAAAATATTCACCCAATTACTCAATATTTGATCTACAGAATGATATGAATATTTGATATTCATAAAGAAAATATACAAATATCACTATTTCTCTTTTCAACAGTATATTTTGCCACATAGCCAAATTTTTTAAAAAGTATAATAATCTAGGACTCATTGCCCTAAGATTGACTTTTGCAACAATGCTTTCCTGTCTTGTGGGGAAAATGGGTTTAAGCCTCTATGATGCAGATGATAATTCAGTTCTGCATTTTACTTTGTTTGGATGTGCATAAAATAAAACCTCAATGCTGTTCAAGTTCATGAAGGATTGTGCTCTGAAGACTTAAAATATTTTAGAATGATCTTCCGTTTCACATACATAACATTAAATTTATTTAAAGAAATATCACTGCAAATTATTTTTTACCTTGTGTCGTTACATTTTGCATTTTCAAACTGCTAGACATACGCTATTCTTGCCAGGTGAAGAATTAGAAAGTCTTTGTTAACTGCATTTAATGGAACATCACCAAGGACATATGCTTATGTGCATATATTTTATACACATTTATGTGTGTATGCACATGTGCACACATATGTATATAATATATGCACATATATACCCCTACAAACACACATAGGTTTACAGATAAACACATATTCATATGGGTGCTTTGTTGAGGTCACGTGATCAACAACCAATATGCTATCTTGGCCTTTTTTCTCCTTTGAAACAAAGAGCCAAATTTGCCTCTGGCCACACTTTGCACTCTGTAAAACATACACCCAACTTCAAAAAGGCCATGTAAGCTATGAGCTTTTGAAGCCAGGCAGAAGGCATACATCTACATGCCTTAAGGGACAAGAAGGTCAACCAATGCCCTTATGGTCACACAGAAGGTGTATCTCTATGATCAAACCAGCATCGAAGAGTCTCAAAGTACTAGGTCCTATGTTATTTCTATCCATCCGCATGAATGCTAATTTTTATAAAAAGGATCATGACGGCCCTACAAGACATTACCTCCTTCAATAGCAGTCCATGGGCCAAGCAAGTGGTTTATGGAGCTAATTTCTAACAATAGTTCATAGTAGTGACCCTTTATTGGGTGTTTACGATATGTCAGGCCCTCTTGTATTTTATATCTATTTAAAGCTTACAATCCTATTATGTGATATGTACTATTATTATTCCCATTTATTGATTTTATATCTATTTAATCCTTGTGGCATCTCTATGATATATGTACTAATATTATTCCCATGTTAAAGATTATGAAACCAATGCTTAGAGGAAGTAACTTGCCAGGATCACACAACCAATGAATGGCAAAGCTGGGATTGGAGCTGAGGTTTTTGTGTCTCCAAAGCTTATGCCTACAACTTTAAAAAATTTAAATGGCTACCATTTATTGAACACTTAAAATAGCCCAAGCATTGTGCTAAGCACTGGGCATACACTTTCTCTCTGATACTCATAACACACTATCAGGGAGAGATTTTCATTGTCGTTATCTCACAGATGAAGAAACTGACCCACGGAGTGCTTTTAAGTCCAACATATTCTGCCTCTCCTGTAGATTTGTATACATCTCCCTCATCTGAGCTGGAGACAAGAGCAGAAAGCACATTACAAGGCAGAATTAGAACCCAATCCATAAATTTCTGTTGAATCACTATTCCTCCAGGTCACTTTATTTTCTATGAGAGCCATTGGCAATCCACATCTAAATAATCTTAAACAAGAGACAAGCCCCTCAACGAGAATTGATGGTGAGATCTCAGCTGCAGATCATCTTTCATAATCAACACAGGAGTGCACTTTACAATATAAATCTGTGTGAGTCACAATACTCTCACATCAAACCCATGCTTCATGATGTCTGTGAACATTGCGGCTAGCCGTATCCATGGCTGCGACGGAAACCACACAGACTGGTATAGTCTCCCTCCCATGTCGGCCCTTTAAGGCCCCTCTGCTCTGGTACATACAAGTATTCAGTACAGTACATTCAATAGTCCTTTGCATCTTTCATTGTCTTCAAAAACAGACCTTCCATCCTGAATATGATAAGCACCCTCTTAAAGGAAGTTGAGTGTCGTGCTGCTAATGAAGGAGGCAGTTTCCATGTCTGTGTGAGTATGCTGTCATCCCTCCAAAGCCCATTCACCAGAGGCCCGCCTTGCTAAACTTCTCGCCCCATCCTCCATACAGCTTGTGGCACCCACAGTGCTCTCGGATGTCTGCTCAGTGGTGTTCCAGTCACCTGCCAGCTTTTCACCAGCCAGTGTTGCTGCGTAGTCAGGTTTTTGGAGGCTGCTACCCAGATGCAGCAGGCTGAGCTCACACTCCTGGCCATGGCCAAGGCCTGGGGCTTTCCCAGAGCTGAGTCCTATAGTGAAGCACCACTGACATGTCTCCCCAAGGCTCTGTAGCTGCAGCTGGAGTCTAGCACTGCACGTTGCATCACCCCAGAGAGAAGAGAGTCTTACTCTTAGCAAGAGAGATGTCCATGCCAGTATTCTGGCTCGGCTTTGCCCACTCATTCCTGAAATAAAGATGTATCAATTAGCCACATTATGTGTTGAAGATGGACTCCAGAAAAATTGCCACATTCAGTGACTTCACCTGCCCAGAGGAAGCAACTTGCTGTGATTCTTAAATTCTCCATTGTCTTGTTGACTAGTTTCCCAGATTTAGTCAGTTATTACTAAAGGCCAGGTCATAAGTACAGGCCCCCTCCTCTCTTGCTTTCACACACGCACCAAACACTCCTACTACACAAAATAAAACTAACTATGTTTGACTTTTCCCTTTATACAGTGGTAACATGTTGACTATCCCTGAGACCTTTGTCCACCATAGGGAAATGTAATGGATTCCTTACTCAAAAAAGTGAGAAAGAACTGATGCTGTGCATGTGTGTGTGCACACGTGCACATATTTCGCTTTCCCTGTGTATCTATATATATACACCCTCAGTGTCTACAGTAACATGCCATACTAGACTTCTACATCTCCCAGCACAGCTTCATCCCTCTAAGACTGCCAGAAGATGATGTAAAAGGGTGGGATTTTTCTCCCACCATATCTACTTCCAAAACCTAGAAGAAGAAGTCTCCAAACAGCCCATTTTTTCCATGATAAATATTTACATGTTAAAAACAAAACAAGGCAAACCTTAAAGCCCCATTCTGTGACACACATATCATGTCATTTTAAGAGCTTGTGTGTCTGTGAAAACTAACATGCCTTCCTTCTCATTCTGTGACTCAACAGAGAGAAACAACAGTCCAAAGAACAAGTTATGAGTGTCTACTTGCTCTTTCCGTAAAAACCCAAAAACAAAAAAACAGAAAAAGCCACCATAGAATAAGCATCAAAAGCTTGGCATCTTGTGTGTTCTTAAGCCAATGACCTCTTGGCTGCCACTCTTTTGGGTACTAACTCCATTCATTGAATAAAGGTTTATTGGGACCTCGTTCTGCTCCTGACTTGCTAGACTTATGGGAAAAAAGAAGGCACGTAAACGGTCCCTGCATTTAAGGACTTCAAAATCTAAGAGGAGATAGGCAACATGGAAAAAACAATAGCTCCCATTTACTGAGCATTCACAGTGTAACAGATATTGAACCTAACAGATTATCTAGTTTAATTCTCACAAACACTTGCTACACAGATAGTTCTAGCCTCATTTAGAAATAAGGAAACTGAGGCTCAGAAACTTTATATAACTCTTGCCAAGGTCACTCCGCTAGAATGTAGCAGCACCTAGGTTCTTCCCCTGGTCTGTACAGCTCCAGGCTCACACTTGTCTTGCTGTACCAGAAGGCAGGGTTGGAGTTGAATACATACTTCTCTGGGAATATAGCCTGATGGTTAGCATGGTCTCTTCTTAGAATGGCTCCGCCCACCTCACGTCCCACGACTCCAAGGATCCTGAGTAGACCAGGCCTTCTCTCCAGCATTACCCAAGAGAAAATTCAAGTGAAAATCCTTTGATGAATAAACGTAAGTGGATGATCAATAGCTCTGCCAGCTTCTGATCGCAGTAAAAGTGAGAAGCGTAGGTGAAGCCAGCTGAGCAGAAAGAAGTTAAGGGAACATCCATTTAGCACTGACCACCTGGCACACAGGAGGTAAACAACAAACAGTTGTTGGTACTGAAAACCAACACGGTAAGGTGGGGTGGGGCATGGTGTGGTGGGCGTGGTGGAGGCATATGGAAAACTAGAATTACCCTTTCATTTCTGTTATAGGCAGGACAGAGCCCAGGCTGCCCAGTGCATCAAATACCTCTGACCCCTAGAACAACACCAGTAGTTGAATTTCAAAGATATAAAACGGGAAAAGAAGGAGACCAGGTGACGACACAGCTATCCCCATCCTATCCTGGGTCCTAGCTCGTGCATACACACGATGCCAAGCTGGCTATTTCAGAGAAGGAGCTCTCTCATTGGGCTCTGACAACCGTCAGGAAATTGTGGTTCCTTTTTCTGTTTTGCATATTCATAGAAAATATCTGGATTCTAGCCTTCCCAGCTACACTTACTTCCTGTGTAAATCCTTCCTATCCATAGGACCTGCAAATTATGTTAATAAAACACAGAAGTCAACAGTTTAAAAAGAAAAAGCAAGCTTGCCATCATAATCCTCATTAGGACATCCAGACCATTTTCTTTGTATGCGCCAAAATCATGTTTAGTCACATATAAACTGGCATCCAGGGATCTAAAATTTCAGCTCCTCTTTCTTAACACCTGAATGACTAGGGGTTACAGGATCTCAGTCAACTTGGTCTCAGTTTTTCTACTTATGAAATGCAGAAAAGTGATTTTAGAAAAACTAATGTGGTCATGTTAAAAAAAATGTATCTAGATACTTACTTAAAAAGAAAGGATAACAGTTAGAAGGAGTATTGTGTCCTACAACTGTCTTTGATTTAAAGAAAATGAAGAATAACATGAAGTGGCTTTTGGGTTCAATTTGTGGCCTGGAAGAAAAAAATGGATCATAATCAGACTATTAATAGGCACCATTCTGTCATCCTTTTCAGATCATTTGAAATGGTCATTGGTCATAAAATAAACTATTGTTATTTTAAAAAGGGAGCTTTTTCTGCTTCAGATAAGTATTAAAGAACTCAACGTAATTTCTGTTTAATATGCCATCTTTTCAAGAATAATAATTCGGGAAGCAGAGAGACTCCAGTGAAAAAGATTTTGTATCATCATTTACTCTAATTAAATAACTAATTACCAATAGACGATGGTAAAGCACATTGCAGATACCAAGAGCTATATAAAATCTTAGTAAAAAGAAACTCCAGTGCCCCACAAAATGCATTCCTGAAAACTGACACTTTCTCCCCCTCACAGAAACGAAATAAGTAGAAAAAGCAGACAATGAAAGGGAAGGCTGTACATAGTCTTGCCCAGTCTGAATTTTGTCTTCCCTAAAATGGAAAGTCAAAACACTAGCTCTCGTTAGTGCCCAGTATTGGGCAAACTAAGCTAAGCCATTTCTAGATCTCTTAGTCACAGGTAATATTTAATGCACACCAGTGAAAGACCATGACTTTGTGTGCAGATGATCAGAAAACATCGAGGGTTTTGAGTTGAAGTTCCCTTGGCAAGATATGTTCTCTAAGGACTGTGCCTATTGAGGTTAATACAAACCTGTAGAAGCCACAGGTCATAACTTCTGAAGGGACAAATTTCTATTTTTACCAATAAATCATACCTAAGTTGTTTTGGTACCTACTGCTAAAAAGAAGAGGCAGCTAAAAGCTACATATGTTTTTTTGGGGGGTGGGGCGGGAGTTCGTTTTTTGGTTTGTATTTTGGCAAGCCAGGGCTAAATTCAAATGTGAAAGCCACTCAATTAAGACAGCTCAGCTTTACTCTGGTGAGTATTAACTATAGTGAGTGTGGGTTTTACCATGAATATGTGTGATTGATATGGATTTCTTTCTCAACAGCTCCAAGGAATAATCAACTCTTCCTAGTGTCACGTGGACATCCCTGTTTCTATTTATTTCACATTGGCCTTTAAATGTTCTGCTGTGTCTGGCAATATGTGTTGATGGGTTGATTTATTCATCTTGTTTTCCAGTTTGTAATGACAGCTTTTAAATTAAGACACAGTTTTAAAAGGTGGTAAATCAATGGATAAGGAAGCCCCAGTGGACAGAAATGATGTTACTCAAGATCCCTGCATAAAAAGCCCTCCCTGAGTTTTGCAAAACCAAGTATCCTCACATCCTGTCTCACCTGGGCTAAAACTTAATTTATCCCATAAAAGGGATGATCTGAATATTCCC
The DNA here is from genome assembly GCF_057802395.1 of Ceratotherium simum simum. Classification (NCBI taxonomy): domain Eukaryota; kingdom Metazoa; phylum Chordata; class Mammalia; order Perissodactyla; family Rhinocerotidae; genus Ceratotherium; species Ceratotherium simum. Next base: position 30,400,188 of record NC_141909.1, on the reverse strand, counting down.
AGCTGGTATCCACAAAAAATAAAAATCTCTGTAGAATTTCAACTAAAATGCCATCAGATAATTAGAGTGAATACTTACTGACTGAAAATTTACTCACCATTTGCTAGAAGAAATTTGTTTTTGCTTAAATTTTTTTCCATATATTTTATTTTATAGTGGAATCCTGAGAAATAATTTTTAGGAAAGTACAAAAACTAATAAAAATTTAATTAATTCATTGATAAAGCAAAAAGTACCTCTACAAAATCGAGGAGGAAACCTCTAGTTACTTTTTGATGTCACATCGGTGACCCTCTAGTTTAGAGATTGGAAGGAGATGAGAGCACTAGGATGCTTCTGTTTTTCCCTGCCTCTTGCTTCTTTGCACCTCCTATCACATCAGTATTTCCAAAGCCTTTTTCGTGGCTGACGCATGTGTTTTTACCATTTTGTCTCAGCAGTCCTGCCCCGTCTCCTTTTTCTCTCTATATTTTCTTTGTAATACAAACCTGTTTTGTTCATGTTTTGCATTAGGGTTTCTCTCAGTTTAGCAATATCCACAGGATTCCCTCCCCCCGTTTTTTTTGTCATTTATATTTCTTGGAGAGCTTTTTTTCATACCCAAGAGGATAATCTACCACTTGTATTACTTCTGACATATGAGGATTTTAAACCTTTCCTTATTGTTTGTCTTATTTTTACCTGTAGTTTGTCCTCACAGCCCTAGCCCAATCCCTTGTGTTTTCAGTTATGCAGATGTCTGTATTGAAAGGGACCACTTGGGAGCACCACAGAGCAAACACGGCTATTCTACCATAACCAGAGCTACAATGTGAAATGATTTTGAGCAAAAAACTAAACGCTAGAAAGCAAATTGAAAGAAGTCAAAGCCTTGTGTTGTAATTCAGAAGAATTAAACGGATGAGAGATTTACAAAGCCGTATGTACACAAGCATAAATACTGCAATCGTCCCCACAACACTCAGTCTGTAGAGATTTGTACACTGTTCCTCTTTGTGAACATACTTCAGCACGTAATCTCTTAATACAAAGGGGATGAGAGTTCTAACAACGCTTTTATCTTCACATGTTGGTGAATATTGTGTTAAGCAAGAAGAATGTAACTTTTTAGATGAATGGATGAGAAAAATATGATGGCGAAAAGTTACACAAAATATCTGCAGCATTCCAAAGCCCAACTGAAAGGGATTCATTCATGGAATTATTATCAATCACAAATGTTTTAGAAATTCACCAACTTTTCTTCTTTTGTAGGTTAGACAAAAATGGCAGTGATTTCCTAAGTCATTTTCAAAACCAAGATCTGGCACTTATCACTTTGCAATGTATCCAGCATAAACTGGCCACCATCAACTTGTATCTAAAAATTTCTCATCTAGCATATTATTTCCTTTTCATAGATATTTTCAAATATTAAAAAATATACAGTTCCATTATTTCAGAGGCCAAACATTTGGACAATTTAGGTAAAGTTAGTCTCTACATGTGTATCTCTAAAATTATTCTTGGATGTGGTCTATGATCCCAAGAGTTAGTTTCCTTGAAATTTCTGAGTTACAAACATATACGGTGTTTCTCTTTGGGTTCCATTTGTTAATTATCATAACAATGCAAATTATTTGAGAATCAAATAGTGGTTAGACAGAATGACTGTGTGTGGATAAAACCAGCTACTGCCACTCATTAGACGTGTACTGATCTATCAAGTGACAATCACCACATCACATCTCTTAAACGTAATGATAATACTTAGACCATTAATGAGGTCTGAGCTGTTTTCAGATATTTTGAAACCCACAAATAACCATCTAAAAGGAAATCTGCGGAAAATTGGAATTTAAAAGTCATACTTAAAAATCTAAAATTAAAATGAAATACGGCACTTTAAAATATACAATCCAGAATGGCAATTGAAATTATTTTAATTAATTAATATCAATTATTTTATGCTTAGATATGTTTGAGAGGTAATATTCTAAGTGGTGCTTTTCGCTAATAATATACTAACATTATTGCTATGCATTAAACATGTTTATCAAAATCAACACCAGTGTTGCCTTTGAGGGATATGAATATACTTCTAGGCATATTCATATAATAGAGCCTCAGGAAGAACTTTCCTAGTCAACTAAAAAGCAATTAGGGCCCTAAACCATGAGCAAGTGTATAAATCCTGCCTACAAAAGGAAGAACATTTGCCATTCTAACCGGTGTAGAGATCAGTGGGCTCTTTGATCTACATGGGTGAGAGCCATTAACAAATGATGCAACAAAAAAAAAGGAATTTCTCAGTTAGTACCTGGTTTATTTTGTGAAGAGGCAAAAATATCTTTTAGTTAAAAGGTAACATGAAATGTGTGGAATTGACCTCATTCCCAGGGAGCCCAGTTTGAGTTTAAGGGACTTTGTGAGTAAAAGCATATGTTTCCATTTGAAAGTGGTGATTCTTCAAAGATTTGTGAATAAGTGATTTTCTCTCACTAATAGATTCGAAATAAGTAAAACATAGAGGAAATATATTTGTCTCTACTAAAAGGACAACTTTCCAACTAGTTTTTTTATTTTAATCTCACCTAAATGAGTAGAACTTCACTTATTCTTTCTTTCCCATCTTAATTGAGGTATAACTGACAAATAAAATTGAACACATTTAAGGTGTACAACTTGATGCTTTGATACACATATACATTGCGGGATAATTGCCACAATCAAGATAATTAACATATCCATGACTTCATATAGTTACCTTTTGTGTGTGTGTGGTAAGAACACCCTAGCAAATTTCAAGTACACAATACAGTATTGTTAACTATAGGCCCTATGTTGTATAGTAGACCTCTAGAACTAATTTACCTTGCATAACTGAAACTTTGTACTCCTTGACCAACATCTCCCCATTTCTCCCTCCCCACAGTCCCTGACAACCACCGTTTTATTCTCTGCTTCTATGAGTTTGACTGTTAGAAAGAACTTCCAATTCTACACATCCCAATTTTGTAAGAAATATATAAGATACTTTTCATGTGTCTGGCACATAGTAGATGTTTAATTAATACTGCTGAATTTGACAAAGGAATTAAATAATCAATGTGGTTACATGAAGTAGAGTTGGGTTCATGTTCTGTAATGATAAATGAAAGAAAATGAAAAATGGATAATGAAGCAAACTTTCTAGGTTAAGAAAATTCATTTAATCTTAAACAATGAATAGAAACTCACAAAATATGGATAAAATTTGTGCAGCGGGTACACATATTAGTAACTGCAAAATGTGAATATTTAGATTTATAAAACCAATTACTTATATTATGAAACAAATCATGTGATTTGATTTGTTAAACTTTAGGTTATGCATGCTGTTCCAGAAGGTGGCATATCTATTAGAAAGAGTCATCTCCTCTTACCTGAGGTTTGGTGATATTTCTTGCACCCACAAAATTGCAGTAATTGTGCCAGCAGCTCTGCCAACCTCTCAGACTTATGTCTGGAGTCCAACTGACTTGTAAAACAGACTCTTTTTGCTGGCTGTTAGACGCAGGACAAGTCAATTAACAAAGCTCACTATTCTTTCTAGGTGCAGAGGTAGAGCCTTGACCTACATTAGCTTTATTTTCATAACTCTGAAAATAGAGATTATTATCACCATTTCACAAATTAAAAACTTGAGCTTCAGAGAAGTCCAACAGCCATGTATAAAGTGCATAGCTTAATCCCCAGCATATAGAAAGTTCTTTTTAAAATACTGTTACCCTATAATCCAACGGCTACCAAGGAGGCACTGCAGAATAATTGTTAAGGGGGCCTGCTTTAGTCTGAAACTCACTGGGCTGGGGTCATGTCCCAGCTCTGCCACTTATTATTTGCGACCTTGAGCAAGATACATCCTCCCTGTGACTTGGTTTCCTCATTTGAAATTGGGGGTCATAACTTGATCTCCCTCATTAAGCTGTCTGGAGATTAAGCAAAATAATACATGAAAAGCACTTCACATATTATCGGACACATAAGAAACATTCATGGTGATATGTGCGGAAGTCTTTGCAAAGCGTTTAAAGGTTCTCCATTGCCTGTCTTCACCTAAATTCATAATCACAGACTTAAACGCTAAAATAAGATTTTCTGAAAGCAATCATTTTGTAAAGACATATAATTCAATATAATAATAGCCCCTTACTAAAAAGAATAATAACACAGCTCAAAATACGGAAACTATGGAAGTGCTATGACATGATTTTATAGTGGGTACACAAAGGGCTCATATTTTAATTCAAAAATTTCTTTACATTTTTCTTTTTTTCTTATTAAAATGTTCCAAGAACCACATATGAAAAGTCCATTTTTAAAAGTGTGTTCCAGTAAATAAAATTGTTATGATTGATTGAAATAATTGATTGCAGCCTGCCAGCTTTACCTTTCTTAATTATAAAATACAATTTCAGTTTCATGCTTTCCGACCCAAGGTTTACAAAAGCTAAGAGAACTATTCTGCTCAGCCTCTGATTATATCAGCAGTGCCACTTCTTCAGGTCCTATCAGATTGGGTTTGGATGATAATTTCTTGGGAAGTGTTTGATCTCAATGACGAATACATGATTAGTTTTTCATGAAATCAGTCAACCACACCGCGCAGCACTACTCATGTGAAACCTTGTTGATTTAGCTGTTAGAAAGCACACATCCCCCTCAGTTCAGATATGGGACATCAGTCTTCAGGGAAAAGAGGGTGGAAAAAGGGCAAGTTTATGGGTAATGATATCGCAGAGGCAGATATTTAAGGTTTACTAATTTTCTTCTCAATTATCCTCATCTCTTACCGACAGCACGACCACAGATTCCATCTCAGTTGTGGAATATATTTTTTATTTTTTCAAAAAAAAAGATTTCGTGGAAAAAAAAAGGTTTGTTATCTCTCAACCCCTTAGATGGTTTTGTCCTGATGAATAATATTTTATATGTGAAATGTTTATGTGATTTTTCACAGAGTGATAACCTCGCTACCGCTTAACTTTGATGCATTGCGATCACTGGTTTTCTTCACTAAAGTGCTTTTACACACCCCTCCCATAAATTGACTTAAGAGTTAGAAATGGAACATTCAACACAACTTGGATACTCATTGGAAAAACGTCTAGAAGAGTATTTTATGTTTGGTTTGCAAACTAATATATATATCTATATATGACTACTTTTCCTAAAAGGCCTGGGTTGAGGGTGTTTTGTTTCTTTGTTGATTTCTATCTGTGTGTGTGTGTGTGTGTGTTTTGATGATATAGGCTGTTTCTCTGAATCAATGTAACTTGCATTTTCTTAAATTTCAAGTGACCTAATACTCAGAGATCAGATAAAAGGGTTCAATTGTCAGTCTATACACAGTATGCATTTGTTTAAACAGGTAGAAGCATTGCACTTTGAAAGAAAAAAGAAAGAAATTCTGTTTATTTTCTGTATTTGTCTGATCTTATTGACTTAAAAAAAAGCCCTAAAATAAAGAATCCTCTAGATTATTTTTTAATGAAAAGACACCTTATAAAAATAAGGTTTTAAATCTTCAGCTTTATTTTTATAATTAAAAAATCACTTTGAAGGAAGAACATACATAAATTGCTATTGCATTTGAATTATCCTCTTTCAAAACAAAAAATCTTCAACATCTTAATAATATTTTGACCAAGATGCCTTAAAAATTATGTATAGTTCTTTGTGGGCAAAAGGAAGTGGAGATTTAGTAAGCTTATCTGAATATTTTGAGTATTTCAAAATCTAAACCCTGGCTTTAATGCAATAACTGCGACATTGGGATATTTTAGACAGGGTTTATCAACCTCAGCACTGTTGACACTGTTTTTGTGTGTGTGAGGCAGATCAGCCCTGAGCTAACATCCATGCCAATCCTCCTTTTTTTGCTGAAGAAGACTGGCCCGGAGCCAACATCCGTGCCCATCTTCCTCCACTTTATATGGGACACCGCCACAGCATGGCCTGACAAGCGGTGCGTCGGTGCGCGCCCGGGATCCAAACCTGGGCGGCCAGCAGCGGAGTGCACGCACTTAACTGCTATGCCACGGGGCCGGCCCCACTACTGACATTTTAACCAGATCATGACAATTCTTTCCTGTGGAGGCTGTCCTGTGTGTTGTATGATATTTAGCTACTTTCCTGGCCTCCACCCACTAGGTGCCAGTATCACCCCCACCCCAGTCTTGATAATCAGTAATATCTCCAGATGTTGTCAAATGATCTCTGGGAATAAAATTGCCCCCAACTGAGAACTACTATTGTAGACAAGAAAATTTGAGAGAGATGGGCTTGTTATCCAAATAATTGTCTTTTACTTTCTCTCAGATAAGGACCTTATTTTTCTCATGGGAGCAGGGATGGAGAATGCCACAGACTTGTGTCATTTCTCTAACAGAGAAGAAATCGAGCATTAATGTATGTTAATGAGACATATTTGTCCAGTAGATAAAAAACAGACTCTGAATAATATGCAAATGCCAAGGACTGATTACTACCACAGCCTTTCTTCGTTTTTATAGTAAGGCAGTTTTACAGGAAACTTAGCATTTTGAATAAAAAGGAGTAGAAAGAATAATTCAAAAAGTATAAGAATTAAAAGAGCAGACAGTTCATTTTTGATGACAGGTCTTGAATAAATGTGATAAATTCTAACATTACAATGAGGTCATTTTATTGATATAAAGTGTCTAAACATATCCTTATTACACTAGGAAAAGACATAGTGTCTACAGCGTTGTGAATATAACCAAATGGATAAAATGAGCAAATACCACGGTGTGGTTGCAGGAAGATTACCCTAGTGCTGTAGTATCTTCCTTGACTCCTCACTTAACTATTATCTCATTGTTCTGTTCCAAAGGAAGAACAGTCAGGCTGACTATTTAAAAAAAAAAATTTAAACTGTAGTGTAGTGCAATTTCTGTCATTTGGAGCTAACGAAAGGATTTCAGTATTGACTAGCAACCACACTAGTAATGAAACAAATGCCACTGATTTGGAGTAATAATTTTTAGGACATGGCGGATTCACATTAGTATAATAAGCTCAAACATTCATTTCACATGAAGAAAACGTATAGCCAACACTAGACCATCAGAAATACCTGTTGTATTTTTTCTTACAGCAGAGCCACATGGCTTTAAAAAGGGATCCAGAGTCCTTCTTGTATTTAAATCCAAAATAAACCTGAAATGCAACCATGCCAAATCAGTTCTCATTATCATTGCCCAAGGTGTGGCTCGATTATCAACGCAATTATTTTTTGCCATTGAAAATAATGTTGGTATCATTGGTTTAAAGTGTTTTCCTATGGTCTGCTCAAACAATTCTTCAAGATCTCCAAATCAGTCTGTTGGCTGGCTTGAAAAATGCTTTAATAGTAGCTAAAATAGCTAACATTCATTGAGTTTTTACAATGAGCTTTTACAATGTGCCAAGTGGTACTATGTATCACTTCATTTAATCTTTAAAACAACCTTAGGAGGTAGGTACCATCATTACCCTTACTTGTAGATGAAGAACATTCGGTGAAGAGAGATTAAGCAATGCTTCCCTTGGTCAACTAGCTAGAAACACAGCTGAGATTTGAGCAAGACAAGCTCTCTCCAGAATCTGCTATCTTAACCACCAGCCTATGTATCTCTTAATGTGCATTTTATAATAGTGCACATGTATTATCTTATTTTTTTCTTTACAACTAATCTGTAAAATAGGTGATATACAATGGTTACTTAAGTCATGTCTTTGGTGAACTGAGGCTCAGAAAGATTAATTGGCTTAAGATCAAATAACTGGAACAAAGCCACTCAATTATGAATACAACTTACAATCCTTAATTCACAACTAGGATGCCACTTATCCACCATTTGCACAAATACACATGTCTATATCATTCTTCCAAAGAGCTGTAATGATTTTGCCCTGATCTACACTTGGCCACACTTTCTCCCTGGCTCCTGCTTGTGACTGAGAGCACACATTTGTGAGCTGGTTCCCATTAAGGGACTAGACTGTGGAAACACAGCAAAGCTGATTGGCCTACACAAACGAGCTGCCCCCCTGGCCTTATTAGCCATACCAGCTGAACTAACTGCAGAAAAGCTAAAGTACGCTAAAATAGGGAGCTGAAAAAAACAGCATAGAAGCATAGTATGCCTTCTTTTTCTGCGTGATATTTCTTGTGTGGTCACTAATCACATATTTATCATGGAATTCTAATTTCAACTAGATCCTTAGGGAGCAACTCCAAGTCTTAATGATTGCCATCATTCCATTGATATCAAGTAAAAAGGATAAAAGCCCATAAAGTCTTATCATATCAGTACTGGTCCAGGAATGAATACCAGCAAAACTGGCAGTATGACAGCCCAACCCTGTGTCACAAGGAGTCACTGCTAAGCTAAATGCTCCTTAGCATCACACATGTTGAAAAAAACTTATGGACAACACTTTATTTCTTTAGTTTGACTCACATTTATAATCAAGTGCGTTGGAATGATGGATGGATTCACTGCAGAGGGTAAGGAGGCAGCAGTTTGGAGTGCCATGACTGGAGGTCTGGGGCTGTAGCTACTTTTGCCACAAGATGCTTTCCCTCAGGCATTGTGGATCATTTCTGCACAAAGAATTGCCTTGGGTGGTAGGCTAATAGGACTAATACCAGGGTTCTCGTGACAGTGTGCATGTAAGTAAGTGACTGGGGATTGATTTATTAATAGAAACAATAAGGAGGGTCATCCCAGCCACAAGAGGTCAGAAGGCAGAAGAAAAATTATGTTGGTGATAATTTGGGGTCTCCAATTGAGTCCAGGTAATGGGAGACTTATCTTTAAAAATCAGGTCTTCTGTATCCACGAGGCCACTTAAAGTAAAGTCACATTTCTATGGTAATTTAAAATGTTTATAGCCCAAGAGAATGAACACAGACCTTTGAATCAAGGACAGGCATGGGACATAAGAATTACTTAAGTATCTGAAACAAGAAATTTACATTAAGCATCCTTATGAGCAAGGGATGATTGAGCTAAGATGCTGCTTCTGACTGTTAAGACAATAGAGCCTAAAATTACAGCCCATAAATATTAAATTTTCACAAAATAAAGAAAAGATGGGGAGGACTCTGTGCAAGCTGTGTGAGGACGGCACAGACAGAATCAGGAGATCAAAGGGAAATCAGAACCAGACAGAGAATTGGCTTCTCTAGAACTATGAAAGATAGCCAGTGACTAAGGACAATGTTAGTGATTTACGGTAAAATCTCCCTAATTTGAAACTCAGGGAACCAAAACAATGAGTTTTGAATTAACCAAGTTTCACATTATCCTTTTCTTTTTAAATTAAAGAACAGCATAGAAATCGCCTTGAATTACATCTTGCTTTAAATAAACCCATATTGAAGTAATGAGGTCTTAACATATTATTTTACCAAGTAGTCACAGTTCCCCCAAAATAATTTATCCAGCTTCATTTATTCATCAGTTTGTGAGCTGCTGTCTACGTACCCAGAACTTTGGTTGATGTCACCCTGTAGGGTTAGTGGTTTGCACGGCACTGCCTTACTTTCTGAGGGAAAGGCCTCCCTGACTCGGACAGTAGAGTGGATGGTGACTCAGTATAGGATTTGATGAAGCTGAGGAACACGTTCCTTCCTCTCCTGATCTGATCAGTCACTGGCCACAGCCATAAGAAAATAGTCCCAGTCACAAGAATTAAGGACAAATTGCTGAAAAGAGTTCAGTGTTTCAGAAAGTAACGAGGTCCATGTCATGGAATTGGTTATTCCCACTTTGTCACCAAAGAGCGTGTGTGGTCTGCTGACTGATGGAAAAGCCTGATCCAAGGTCCAGCTCTTTTTATCAAATATTCTATTAAGGTCACATTGGTTTATAACATTGTATAAATTTCAGGTGTACATCATTATATTTCAACTTCTGTAGAGACTACATTGTGTTCACCACCAAATTCTAGTTTCCATCCATCACAATACATATGTGCCCCTTTACCCCTTTTGCCCTCCCCCCACCCCCTTCCTCTCTGGAAACCACCAATCTGCTCTCCCTATCTATGTGTTTCTTTGTTGATCTTCTACATATGAGTGAAGTTATACAGTGATTGTCTTTCTCCATCTACCTTATTTCACTTAGCATAATACTCTCAAGGTCCACCCATGTTGTCGCAAATGGCACAATTTTGTCTTTTTTTATGGCAGAGTAGGATTCCATTGTATATATATACCACATTTTCTTTATCCATTCATCCATTGATGGGCACTTAGATTGTTTCAAAGTCTTGGCTATTGTGAATAACGCTGCAACGACCAAGGTCCAGCTCTTGAGGAGGGATCTGAACAGTAGTTTTGCCAGATGAACTACTCTGAGATAACTGCGGAGCCTCCTAAGAGAACCACCACTAGCAATTGCCAAGCCTGGTCCAGACTGATTACAGTGGGGGAAAAGACAGCATAATGTTGCCTACAGAATGTTATATGCAACATAAGCATATACCTTAACCATCATTCTAGCTCAAGAGTAAAGCAGCAGCAGAGTTTTAAGTAGGTTAATTAGAAAGTAGGCAATAAAAAACGTAGGTATCTCGAAGTCCTTTGCAGTCCAATACAATAGCCACTAGCCACCTGTGGCTATTGACCATGTGAAATGTGGCTACTCCAAAATGATAAAATACGCATCAATTTCAAAGACTTAGCATAAAAAAAGAATGCATAATATCTTATTAATAATTTTTATATTGTTTACATGTTGAAGTTATAACATCTTGGAGTTCTTTTGTTGTTAGTGCCGTTGAGTCGATTCCAACTCCTAGTGACCCTGTGTACAACAGAGCAGAACCCTGCCTGGTCTCCATCTTCTCACCCTCTGATGCTACATCAGACAGTGCTCCGCCACTATTCATAGGCTTTTCATGGCCAATTTTTTCAAGGTGGGTGGCCAGGTCCTTCTACCTAGTCTGTCATAGTCTGAAAGCTCTGGATGACCCTGCTGGTATTTGAAATAGCAGTGGCATAGCTTTCAGAATCACAGCAACATGAAGCCACCACAGTATGACAACCGACAGACAGTTGATGTGGTTCTCTGACCAGGAAACAAACTTGAGCCACAGCGGTGAGAACACTGAATCTTAACCACTAGACCATCAAACATTTTGGATATATTGGCTTAAATAAAATATTTTATTAAAATTAATTTCATGTGCTATTTTTACATTTTTTAAGTGGCCTCTAGAAAATTTAAAATAACATATGTGGCTTGCATTTGTAGCATGCATCCTGTTTCTACTAGACACGTTTCCCCGGACAAATCCATGAAAGATAGTATACAGCATTTTTTTTTCCCATTTGAAAGGATTCATTATCTTTCATAGGATAAGGATTCTTTATCTGGCTTGGTTATTACCATTCTTCATTTTATAGATGAGAAAACTTAGGGGTTATGGAGCATGCCCAAAGACCCACAACTAGTAATTGGTGGAACCAGGTCTGCCTCACACCCAAATCCATGTTTTGTGTCAATCTTGTTCAAGTATCTCTCTTTAATATTGTGTTAAGGTGATTTTTTAACTTAGAAATGTGTGAGATGTGTTTAGAACAACTGAATATTCTGTGTGGAATGAAATATATACAATTTGCTAAATACACTTAAAATAACTACAAACAGCACATAGGTATAGCCAGAGAGGTATACCAGTGTTTTCTGCAAACTGCTCCTCACAGGTTTTTAGGATGGACTAGAGTGGATGGAAAAGTGAGAGTCCAACTACGCATCATGCATATTGTAGGCATTTCCCAAGGTAATTTCCTTTATTCCTCAAAACAACTGTTAAAGGTGAGATAACTAAGGCTCAGAATGGTTAAGTGATTTGTTTAGTATCTCAGGGATAGCTGGTCAGTAACAGAGCCAAGACTGAACTCAAGTCTGATTTCTTTCCCTATACAATACTGCGTTTGGTTCTCCTTTTGATTTTACCCACAGTAATAATTTTAATTTAACAGAATGTGCTTAACCAAAACCACCAACAAAACAAATTTATTTTTATTATCCCCCAAATTGAAAATTTTACTCAGTAAACCTAAAATTCTTTCATATTAATCCATGCCCAACTTTACAGCATCTTGTCTAGACTCTGTGTTACCATCTGCTCTGTTTCCCTAACCCACTCTAGTCCAAAGCCCAGACTGACCGGGTCCTTCCCTTCCCTCGTCAGATAGAGCCTGAGGGAGAGAGGACACGGCCACAGCTTTCCTAGAGATGGGGCAAAATACGAGAATCAGACTTCTCTTGCCAACACCTGTGGTGTTTAGAACTGGAAGAAAATAATAAATCTAATATCTTGATGGAATATGAAGGTCAGAGACAAGGTAAACAGTTCATAACGGAATTCAAGTTCCAGGGATTAGATTAAGTGAGAGCTAAGATTTAGTGTCAAAATAGACAGAAGAAATCTGAGAAGCCAAAGATATCTGGAAGTGGAGGCTTGAGGATTTCTGCAGGCAGCGGGCAGGAATCTGGGACTGTCTTTAATGAGGTTCCCAGGCTGACCTGAACAGACATTCAGGGTACACCCAAAGCATCCAAAATGAAATGGACCCTGGTTCATGCCATTCCATACCATCCATGGTGGGCCGATCAGTTTCTGTAGCAGAAGTAAAATACTGGTAAGAATTCTCTATGTATGTATGTAATCGTGTACTTTCGTTTTGATTATTCAGTTTTTGCCATTTCATATGGTTCCTTAACTCTGGCTATTTCAGTTCCCATTAGCAACTTCTCAGAATTCAGAAAGTGCTAGAAAGTCAATTGTGCGCTCATTGCGGCACATGTTCAAGGTCCCGGCGGCAATGTTCCACAACTGGTCTTTCCAGCTTTGGTGGGAGTGTTATCAGTGTAGCTCCACCTCCAACCCTAAGATTTTGGCAGCATAATGTTTCCCAGTCTAAGCTCTACTCCCTGAAAAGCATAATCCCATTATTCACCATTTCCTTGCTATATCATTGCATCCTATGTTACTCTGTCCAATGTTCCTTCAGTCTACAGGAGCGATGGTTGGAACGGTCCACTGCTCTCATTCTGAGATTGTATTATTTGTTTACTGCTCCCTTATACATAGGCTTCAGGATTATGTTTAAGTCCCTGAGCTAGCATTGGGCCAAAAACAATAAATACAATAAATGGTCTCTGCCCTCAAGGTTCTGATCATCTGATTGAATAAACAGGCAAACTTTAAACTAGAGGAGCTGGAGTTCAGGAATATTGTTGGAATGTCAGCCCCAGGTGCATGACCTTGATTATTTATTCTCTAAGTCTTGGCGCTCATTAAAAGTTAAAGCTTTTATATAGCAATGGAATTCTTTTGTTAGTAAATTCTGACTTGGAATCCTAGTACTTAATTTTACAATATGGGTTTTAATGTTGTGCTGTGTTTAATGTTGTGATGATGATAAAAATAAAAATAAATAAGAAATAGTTGAAAGGTTGCTGCTCTAAGTAAAAATTCAGGATGGGACCCAGAGCCCTATTTACTTGATATCCTCCAAACACCATTGCACCCTAACCCACTCCACCTTAAGGTCCCCCAAGGAAACTCCCGAGGACAGTTTAGGGTCCACTAGTCTGGTCGTCTGTTTATTTCCTTCTACCTCCCAATCACGACTTCTTTAAACAGCTAACCCTGTTCATAAAATAACTACATAGAAAGATAAACTATGAGAGAAGACTATCAGAGAGACTACAACACAATGCATTTTTAAAGGAGTGATATAGATAATGAGAACTGGGAGTTCGGAAAAAAAGCAATCACCTTGGGCTAGAGCAGGCTGTCAGGGCTTCACACAGGAGGAGGGGCTTTGAAGGATGGGTAGACAGGACGTTGCAGCGACATTTCAAGGAAGGGCACAAAGACACCAAGACTGGAATTAAAAAGATATGATTAAGGATGATAATATTAATGTAATTACTGAGAGCATCTGATGACCAGTGACCATGTGGAGCCCAGACATAACCACAGTCCTCGCAGCAGTGCAGTGAGATAGGTACCATGAACCAGATGGGGGAACTGAGCCTCGGAAAGCTGGATCAAAACTTCCTCAAAGTCACACAGTTAGGAATTAGTGGCTTCTCAGTTAGCTCTGCGTGACTTCAGACTCCACAGTGTTGATCGCTTTGTTGTCATATTGTAAATGAGAGTAGCTGGAAACGAGGCTATGAATTGGTTGGGGTCAGAGTGTAGAAGGATACATTTTCCAGGCTAAGGAGTTTGCCATTTACCCTCTAGGCAATGGGGAGACACTGAAGTTGTGTAGAAGGTGAAATGGCATGATCAAAGTGTGCTTTCGGATGATTTTCTTTCAATTTTAGTGGATTTGTTTTATTAGGATGCATGCACTAAGACCAAGAGTGCTATTAATTGCAGTGTGTTCCTTTATTAAAAGTTAATCCACATTGAGGTTATCTACATGTATTACCAAACACATACTATTGCATCAAAAGAACAAAATCAAAGAATTTCCATATTCTTCATTTTTACTCCTCTTTTAGAGGAAGTTCCCAAGACATGAAAGCTTTAAACTTAAGTTACTATTGGCAGATATTAAGCTAGAATTGTTTGAGTGTCCTATATATTTTTTAAAGACTTTATTGTTTTAGAGCAGTTTCAGAATTGCATCAAAATTGAAAGGAAGGTGCAGAGTCACACCCCTACCCCCACATATGCACAGCCTCCCCCATACAACATCCCCGACCAAGAAGTGAATGGTACATTTGTTACAATTGATGGACCTACATTAATGTGTCCTATATTTTCTATCAATGGCAGCATTTTCTATTTGCTTGCTAAGTCAAAAAGAAATTGAAATAAGCCAATTCTAGTATTTAAAACTTCAAAATATTTTATTTAGATAAAGGACTTTGTGTACATTTGTGTTTATTATTCCTATGTGCTATAATTTTAAGGAAATAGCTAGAAACTGTACACCCCATTCAAACAATAATACGGAAATAAGTGAAATAGAAAGTTCTAAGATTTCACAGCAGACTTTTCCCTATAAAATTTCAAAGAAATGTCAAACACATTAAACCAGATAACCACTGAAATGTGTACATGCAAGTCCTTCAGACTTCAGTGATATAATGCTTTTAGACAAGCTTTGTTGTATGGTTGTTCTGAATCTTCTTGGCATTTGTAACAAATACCAAGCTCCAAAAATGTCAGTTTCATTATAACAAGAGCCAAATTGACTGAGCCTATACTGCGATCCAAGTATTGTTCATTCATTCATTCATTCATTTACAAACATTTGCTGAGAACCTAACAGATGCTAGAGCACAGTTAGCAGTATTCTAAGCGCTGGATACGTAGCACTGAATAAGACAGACAAATATCTTGGCATCATGGGACCTTCTAGTAAGGGAGACAGGTATTTGTCCCTTTGGGGGCTTTTTTTTTTAATGAGTCTGAACCAAGCATAATTTTTGTTACCAATGAAGTTGTTATCTACCAGGCTTTTTAAACATGTGAGGCAGTACTACATAGTTTATGCCGATGGGAATGATAGAAGAAATGATGGAAAGAAAGAGAGGATAATCATAGGTACAAATGCCTTGATTAAGTGAGAAGGGAAGGAATTAGAGCATACATACATTTATCTGGCTCTAAAATTTTAAGCCCTTTCCACTCCACCATATCAACATTTTTTTTTAAGATTTCAGCATTTGAGACTTTAGAAGGTGTATGTATATATATCTTATATATGCAATATATATATATCTTATATCATATATATATATATGTGATATATATATATCTCTCTCTTCATCCTCCTTGGCACTTTACTCATATACATATACATACACATACAAGTTTACACATACATACCTATATAAGTAAAGTACAGAATTGTTTAGCACCTTATTCAAGAAGGATGCAGGCAGCACACATGAAAAAAGAGAATGAGCATTTCCTAAAATTTGGGACATACCATGATGGGGGCCCCAATGGGGACCATGGGCATGGAAAGGCACAGTCGGAAGAGAGCAGAGAAAGCACTGAAATGAAAGGTGAAAGGAGCAGATGGCAAAACCTCTGTAATGTGGAGAAGTCGTTTACGAAAATGAGAAGCCCAAGGACCATGGTGATGTGTCTTCAACTTAATTTTTTTTCAAATGTCCTTTCAAAACATTTTGATCTCTTACTACCTCAGAAAGGCACAGGTTAGTAAACTAAGCACAAATGCTTTAAATGCAAGTGAAGTAGTTTTAAGCAGAGAGTTGTTGAATGGATGAATGATTTATACTTTAGACATTTATATATAACATACTTTGTAGATAACATATACTCATTTGAGTTTATACACAATCATAAGAATATATTTGCTTTTTTAAAGTCATCAAAATCCTATAGTTATGTTTATACTACCTAGACATGAAGATTTAAGAAAATTCTTCATTTTTCAGGTAATAAAGGGCAGTACTGATCTGGATCCCTTGATAGCAGGGAAGCTTTTTCAAGATTAAATGGAATTACCATCAATAGGCCCTCAGGGTGTTTGGTTTTGAATTAAAATATAGAAACCTTATTAACAAAATTTACATTCCTGCCTTAACCTTAATCTAATTTTACTGGTATCAGGGCCTCTAATAGACAGCAATTCTGCAGAATGGCACGTGCCTTATAACCCATCTCTGTCATCCTAATCAGAAGCCCCTCATCACTCCAGAGGAAAAATAGATGCATGAATTTTAAACTAGTCATCACACTCACATTTTTTAAAAAATGTATTACAAACCAATATTTTATTCATGAAAACATTAAATATTATATTACTAGCTAAACATTTTGTGGTACCTTGAAATTTATTCTAAAATGGAGAGTTTTCTTTTGCTCCTTGCCTAAGTGCTGATCTTAAGCTGACTGTCTTTGCTTCTTATTCCCCAAGACCAGTGACAGCACCTTCACTTTCTAACAGGAACAATCTACCTGGACCCTCTACAAACAAGGCCTTAACTCCAAGCAATTGCATTAATGATGATAATTTTATGCACTGACATTGATAACGGGCTTTGTGGGGAAGATAGGGGGACCTTGGAGTTTCACCTTCTCCCACAGGGAATTAGTTTCACTGTAATTTACAGGAGCCATGACAGAAAGGGTGGGGCTCTGAGGTGAAATATGGAAATAAACTATTTCGAGACATTCTCAATGATCCACGCTTAAATAGTCACTGAAAATTCTTCACTCATATTTAAATAACCAAACAAATGAAGTAATCAAAGCCATGGATAGAGGCCATATTATTGAGTCCAACACACTCACCCTTATGTATTTAAGCAGAGCAGAACAGCACGTTGACGTTACGGCCTCAAAGTTAATGACAATGTATTCAATTTGCAATCAAATCAAATTGCTGTAGATTACAATTCAGAAAACATTCTCATACAGAATATTTTTAAATTGCACAAATTTATCCAGCTGAAATTTTCTACAGTAACATCCTATCTTAGCTTTTTAGAGTTAAGAAAAACAAGATGGAAGCCAATATCCTTGGCTTGTTTATTCTCTAAGAAAAAGAATAGTTTTACGTACTCTACTCTTAATTTGTGGTAGAGACAGACAACTCACCACATTTATTTTTCTCAAATATATGAAACTGGAAGTGTATATGTGCATTAAGAAAGAAGCAGTTCTTCCTAAAGCACGAACATCACCTCGCCAAATCCTCTGGGGGTAATATCTTATAATGCTTGGCTCTCAATGGAGAACTTGGAAGAACATTTTTTGTGATTATATTAATAGTTAAATTATTAAAATAAAAAAGTCTAAAAATTGGAAGCTGAAGGATTCTGCTAATTTCAGTCTTGTTACCAATAGATTTTGCCCATAGTTAACACAGAGAGAGAGAGTATGAGGTCACTGGAAAATTTTCTCTGGAAAGCTGTTAAGGCAGCTCCAATTTATTATGACATTACAGTACAGTACTGTCCAATAGGAATATAATGCAAGTCATGAATGTGAATCACACATATAATTTTAAGTGTTCTAGTATTCACTTTTAAAAGAGAAAAAAACACATAAAATTAATTTTAATAAAAAATTTATTAAACAAATATATCTAAAATATTATAATTTCAACAAATAGTTAATATAAAAATTATTAGAGGTTTTTGCATTATTTTTTTCATACTAGGTCTGCAAAATATGTTGTGTATTTACACTTACATTTGTCTCAATTTGGATTAACTACCTTTCAAGGGCGCAATAGCCACGTGTGGCTAGTGGCTGCTGTTACGGATAGTGTAGTTTTAGAGTATAAACACACACTTTTTACCTTGTTCTTTCTTAGTTTTCGTCCTTCCTCCCTTTCCTTCTTCTCTTCCTCTCTCTCTCTCTCTCATTCTGTGGCTGTGCATACTATGTGCTGAGGATACAATCGTGAGCAATATAGGCCTGAACTCTATAAACATTGCCATTTTCAAAAAAAATTAAAGGCACTATTTAAAGATACATAAAATCATATACACTAGTTAAAATCCAGTCACAAATATGGCTATAAGCTTTCCGGGAACCAAGAGAAAGTGAAAAGCATGACAAGTTACACAATTCACAGTATACATGGTCCAGAATTGTTAAGATAAACTCAAACCAATTGCTTCAGACGAGAATAGTTCTTATAAATCCGAACTCTTATAAACAAGAAAATATATGAATACAAAATGGTAGACTGAACTATAAAGGGTGCATGTGGTACTTTTTCAGAATAACTTGAATAATTAAGAATTAAAAAGAATTAATTTTGCAGATTTTCTGCTCTTTAACATGCTAGAAACCAGAAGTCTATCATTCAGTACTCCCTGATGCCCTCACACAATACCCATGATAAAAACTGGTCTTTGTAAAATGACTTGGATCCTGAAAAAAATTAAGAAAAATCAAGCTGTTAGTGTTGTTTGACTATTCCATACATTTTATCCAATTCAAATTCTTGAACAGTTGGTCAGCCTTCTTTGTTACAGATGCAAAAACAATGAGCCTGTAACCCTATAACTCTGAAAGATAACAGCAATGTCATAGAGCTAAAACTAAGATTTGTGAATATAAAATCATGAAAATCCATTAAAAATTTAGTACAAAAGAAATACACTGTATTTTTAATCATCAATAAATAAATCTATTAGAACAAATTTCATTTAAACATCACCAAGCCCACAAAGTATGAAGAACTCAACAAAAAGATCATAAATGCCTTGGATATGTTTGAACCAATATTGAGGTTCTTTAAAAACTGAAATTCCACGGCCGGCCCGGTGGCAGCCGTTAAGTTCACGTGCTCCACTTCAGCCGCCTGGGGTTCACGGGCCCAGATCCCAGGCGCGAACCTCCATACTGCTCATCAAGCCATGCTGTGGTGACATCCCATATACAAAACAGAGGAAGATTGGCACAGATGTTAGCTCAGGGACAACCTTCCTCACGAAAAAAAAAACAAATTGAAATTCATATTTTTATGTGACACAACGGAAGGAATTAATATGGGCTTAAGTATAAAAAGTACTGAAAATATTTTTTGCCACATCGTTTATTTATGCTAGAGGAATACCTTAGGATCAGGACTGCGCTTTCCTTTAATACGGAAGGGTCTCAAATAGATAATCTCAATCTCTCAAGAGGGACAATTTTAGAATTTTAATAGATCGTAAGGTCTACAAAATGTGGCTAGTCATGTCAATCTTCCCTGCTGCCCTCCCTCCAGCCCAAACACACACAATAGATAATGGATCACTCTACGTTGACTCTAGTTTCATCCAAAGTTGAGAGGGACAAGAGAAAAGAATTAGGTGCATTATATTTAAAAAAAAAAAAGGGGGGATATTGATATCATGCCACCATTATGTTCACTAGAAGACACAACTAAAATATCAAGAGTCCCTCAAGGCTAAATGAAATGGCTAAAGATGTATTTATTGATTTCTAAAGAAATATTACTAAGACATTGGAATAATAACTCACCACCCTCATAATTGAAAGGGTCTTGCCTCTTTCTAAAGCAGAGACAGATATATGATGATGTTAAAACTACCGTATGCTGTGTTTTGGAACATACTTGAATTGGGGAGGGAGAAGAAAATCATTCAGACGTTTAACCTGAACCAAATCTATTCTTTATCTTTTCTTTTGTTGTTGTTCTCTTATTTATTTTTTTAAACACTGAAAATAGTAATTAATTACTTTGAAATCCAGTGTGGAGCTGTAATCACAATCCATCAACTTGGATTGACATACAGTGCATTTATTCATTGAAAGCTTTCTAAAAACACAAGCAGAATGGGTATATAGAAATTCATATACATAGGGAAATCACACCCACTCTTTGGGGAATTAGAAGTTTTTTTCTCAAATAAAAGGAATATGTGGTGCAATGACATATTTTTTTTTCTTTTTGGTTGACAATTGTCTTCATTTTCTGTAGATCCTAATGGTGAAATAATGGATCTTGCCAACCATTATGAGCTTCGACCCAGCTGGGGACCCATAACTTTTATTGTGGTCCATTATCTGGCCATTAGAGGCCACAAGTGTCCTCAGCACAATTGTGTAACATTTTGCTGAGGAAAAGTTGTGGAAACTGTGGAGGCAGCAGCTTTTTCTAGTATCTGAAGCCATGGAAACTCCAAAACCTCCTATATTGAGCCCATTCATTTTCCTGATGCTGAAAATTTTATAGTGTATGCCTCTTGGATAAAGTTTCCTTATCAAGCCTGCCAGGAAACCAAATATTCCACCCAGTACTGGCATGAAACATCCTTGTTTTCTTTTTCTAGGAGTGGTCCTGATGCTAAGTGGGTTTGTTATATCTGTTTAGCTTAGAAAACAATATGCTCTTCTTGTAAAGAATATTTGCTCCACTAATCTTACTGCACGTGAAGAAGTTAGACAGAGGATGATTTGGGGGTCTCAAGAACAGCACTAAATGCACATGATCTGCCCTAAAATTTTATGACTGCTGCAAAGATAAGGGAAACTCAAATAACAATAAGTGAAGCCTCATGTCTGTGCAAGTTTCCTTGTTGAAAGAAAACAAGTCCATCATTTTAGCTACTGTTCCCTTTGTCAACTATTGGCAAGCTCTTTGGTACACCCATTAATCACCAATGCCATAATTACTTTTTATTTTTATTATCCCTTTGATCATTATCACATACTTTGGTTAACTTAAAAAGAGCATAGTTTAAGATGCTGCGTGTGTTTGCTGCCCACTGTGCCCCATCTTTTATCCAGAAGCTAGGGAAGGCAGACACTGTATTTCTTGAGCATAATCTAGAGTGCATGAAGCTGAGAATAGCACAAGTGCTTCATAAGTAATATAGTAAATGCCTCCCACCTCTTTCGTCATCCATCTCCCAACCCTCTAATAATTTTGAAAAGCTTTATGGCTGGTTATCCCCAGCTTAAGTCTTACACCAAACCCTTCATCTTCCATTAGCAGGAGCATAGGTGGGAAATCTCTAGGTTAAGCCCATTCTCTATAGCACCCTGACCTGAGGGCAGAGACCATTACTGACACTACTCTAATGGTTTCTCCAGCTGCCTGTGAGTCTAAAAGTCTGGAACCTTAATTAAGAAAGGGCCAACAGATCACTTCATAGTATTCCCCAAAGTGGGTAATTTCCGTGTTTACTGCCAAACACCATCTATGTGGCAATGGCTATTCAACAATTTTTAATCAACAACATTTATTAAGCACCTAGTATGTGCTGGACCCTGTTCTAGATGGTAGGGATATTGTGTTAAATAAGACAGATGAAAATTCCTACTCTCAAGGTGTTTACTTCTAGTGAAGAAAAGCAGGAAAAATATATAAATAATCTGACAAAAAAATATCAGATGATTGCTATGAAGAAAATAAAAATATTCCACCAGTGGATGGCCACTTTATATTAGGTAGTTAGGAAAGGCCTATCTCTGAGATGCTGACATTTCTTCTAAGAAGTAAGCTGCCATGAAAGATATGGGGGTGAACATTCCATGGAGAAGGAAGTTGGAGCAAAGGCTCCAGGACTTCATGAGTTTAACATCCTAGAGGAAGGGACAGAAGAGCTGTGTGCTAGAAAGGGAAGAGAAAGAGACATGGAGGCGGAAGAGAAACAATTAGTGAAGTGGGAAAAAAGCCAGCTGGGCTGGTGCCGGATGAGGTTAGCCAGGAGGGCAAGAACCAAAAATGGTTTGAATTTTATGACAACTAGGTGTCACCAAAAGCCTTAAAAGTTTCCGAACAGGGTTGAGATTATTTTATGATTATTTTCTAAAAAGAGTATTCTGGCCAAGTTGTGGAGGATTGTGTATGTGAAGAGGAGTGGGGTTAAGAATGGGGATAGTGAGCTGGTGATGAGAACATTGTGATAATCCAGGCACTGCTAAACTTACCCTGGTTTGAACTAGGGTAGATGTGATGAAGATGAAAAGAAATGTAGCAGTCCAGGATATACGTCAGCTGTAGAATTGAAAGAACTTGCTAGAGTATTAGAAGTGGATTTGGTAAAAGAAACAAGAAATCAGTTATGATTTGTCCTTAATTTAGTAAATAGTTCACTGAGACGAGGGGAAGAGGAGCTTTGGGGTGTGAATCGTGTGTTCTTTAGGGCCACGTTGAGTTTGAGTTGCCTCTTTGACATCCTTGTGAAGATGTCAAATAATAATTTGGATATATGATGCTGGAGTTGAGGAGAGATAATAAGGCTGAAAACATAGGTTTGGGCTTTAAAAATCTAGAAATGAAGAGATCCTAGGGCCAAATCCTTGATCTTTTCAACTTGCAGAATCAAGCAGAGTAGAAGAAACCAGAAATGGAGGCTGAGAAGGAGCAATTGATGAAGCAGGAAGAAAGCTAGGGCTGTGCGGTATCATTGCAGAAGGTAAACGGTAATCAAGCATAGATGCCTGCAGCTAAAGAAGAGGATTATTTGCCCCAATGACCTACCTGCAGAATTCTATGGTTGTATGTATTATTCCAAGATGCAGTAGTAAGCAAATTGACAAAACCATTCATTTTAAGTATCCAACACCTGGCCTGGCTACTTTTTCTTCTTCAGTAAATGTCGAATTAAAAAGCTTTTTGAATAAGAGCTTTCCAAAATGGCATGTGTCCTCATAAAAAGTTATTGAAGTTTGGGGATGAAACCACATTTGCTGTGGCTGTCTGCCCTTTCCTTACTCTGACCCGACTCTTAACACTACACACGGTACCAGTCATGTTTACAAATCTGTTATGCAAATGCAAGTGCTGACTAATAAAACACCAACAGCAATACAGCAATTAAATTTGGCAAGAGCATTATTTAGAAAAGAAATGTCTTGAGTTCTGTGAAACTATATATGTGTATATATGGTTTTACTTACACACTTTCTGAACTCTTACCATGGTTCTGTGCAATTCTTGTCTAAGAATTCTTTATGCATAATTACTACAGCCTAGTGCTAAAGATGTTTTCCAGAGAATATTCCTGCCTTTCTTCAAGAGGGTAAAATGGAATATCAGGTTCTCTCTTATTTTAATGTCTTAACTTGTAAACTGGAGTATTCATATCCACCAGGGTGACTTTTCTAAAACATACCCAATCATGTTCTCATGATTAAAGCTCTTCACTATCTTCTCTTTGCCTGTGGGACAGAGTCCCAACCCTCCTATGTGTTATATAAAGTCCTTCCTGACTTGGCCACTGGCTACTTTACAGTACCTTCTGTGACTAGACAACCTAATACCCTATGTTCTAGTTATGAACATCCTATGTTGCCATTTGTGACTGCTTAAAGATGCAGATGCTTCATTCTGTTTTATATCATAACCCCTTTGTTCAATACTACTTCTTCTGCTTGGAATGCCTCTCCATTCCCCTCAGTATCCCCCACCCTCAGACCATCGCTAATTTTATACTTTTTACTCTAATTTACTACTCATAGCTTATTTATCTCTGTCTTCTCAGAACCTTGGACAGTTCCTGCCCCATAGTATGCATTTCAGTATATGTTTCACATTGACACGAACTGAAACTCAGTGTCACATCCTCCATGAAGCTTTTGCTAACCTCAGTCCTCCTGAAATGTGTCAACCCCCCCATCCGCTGTGTCCTCACTCTACCCCAATGTAAGCTGGCAGAGTATCTCTAATACTTAATCACATTGCAGTCTTCTCTATTAGTCTATAAGTTCCTTTAAGGATTCTGTTTTACGCTTGTATCTTCTGTGCCTAGAATAATACCTTGAATAAAGTGTCATGGAAGATGCAAAATCAGGGAATGATTACACAGGTTATAATTTGACAAAGTCATCAGAATGAGAAATGAGGCCTTGGGAAAAAGATTTTTTCAACTGTATCTAATAAACATATGACTTAAAATATGCCATTAAGGACCACCTTTATAATTTTCTCTTTTCTGTTTGGCAAAACAGTAAAACAAAAAGAAAAGGCTATAACAGCAGTAAATTCATTCAACCAAGTTTACTGACCACTTTTTATGTATAAGATGTGATCTCAGAATCCAAAGAGATTACAACTCAAAGAGTGGGATGTGTACACAAATCACCACTGTACAGAGGTCATGTTATAAATACCCTTTAGGGGCTAGAAAAGTTTGGAAGAAGTAAACCAGAAGGGGTTCACCCTGTATGGACCAGGGAAGGCTCAGAACAAAGGTGGACTCTGAGTTTGACTTGGAAAGGACGATGGGAGTTTTAAAGACAATAACAAAATGTGGAAAGCATTTCAGGAGGGGAAAAAAAAAAAACAGCACTAGCAACGACATAGGAGAAAGAAATTAGAACTTGAAAAGAGAAAATTGTCACCAATAGCACTGAGATGGTTGTAAAACAGGGATTGAGTATAAATCACTTATGTATAAATACATACCCAACCTCCACACATGGGGATTTTAGACCAGTAAGTCTGTCTAAGTCAATCATATAGCTCTTGAAAAAGTTCCCCTGGTGATTCTGAGGCCAATCACTGGCAGAGGGCATGAAAGGCAAATAAGGGCTACAATTTGGAGAGGGAGTTATTGGCCATTATGGGCAGGAGTCAACTCTTAAAGATTTGGGATTTAAAATTTGGAGCCATCATTCTTCCAGAAGCTTAAAATCTAGTTAGAGACATTGGACACTACACGATAAACATTAACATACTTTGCATTAAGTACCAAATGAGAGATGTAGACTAGGTATGCTAAGGAAATTCAGAGAAGAGCCTATTTAGTTAAGGCAGACTTCACGAGAAGGTCATAACTGAGCCCTGAAACATTAAGTCTGAGATGGCAGAGGCTTGGCCATGACTGAGTCACAGCTCCTTCCCAGTCCATACTAAACATAGTTAGGCATGGCAGTCTTTCTCATTGAGCCCAGGCTAATCCTCAGAATCCTTCTCAACAGAGCACTAACCCACTCCAATTGGTCAGAGTTGGCCTGCAATGTAAAATTCTTTGCCATCTGTGATATAAATAAGCAGAAATGAAGGTAGAATGTATTTCAGGCTGGAGTAAGACATGTAAGCCAGAGTGGAGGCAATAAAGCTCACAGCATGCTTTCAGGCTGGAAAGTAGAAATTGTATGGGAGAGAAATAGGATAAAAGTTGAGAATGAAACATAAAGGTCCCATTCTTAAATGCTGTAACATTGCCTCAAACATTTTTTTGCTGACTTCTGATTATTAGAGTGCTATTATCCAATTGCATATTTGTATAATGTTCTATATACATACTCATCTGTATTTTTATTTTCTAGACTATAATTGAAGCTGTGTATAAAGGAAAAGTGTACTGTCTTCTTTAGCCCTCAGCCTCTTATTTCTGCATTCTATCTCTTCCTGCAATAATGCCAGTCCTCTATGCAGTATCTCTAGATATCTTGTCCCTCCCTGAAACCCTGCCTCCACCCCATCAAAAACATCTCTGGCCAAAGGTATGGGTCTCTGGCCAAACTCATACTAAAATGTAAACGACTGATACAATTTAAAGCATTAATATTCTCTGTTTCAACAGCATTGGGATTTTTTAATAGAAAGCCAGAGGCCTTAAGCTAAGCAGAGTTTCTCAACTATGGCACTATTACATTTTCAACCAGATAAGTCTTCCTTGTGAGGGGCTGTCCATGCATTGTAGGATGTTTAGCAGCATGCTTGGAACCCTCTACTCATTAGACACCAGTAGCACTCCCCAGTCATGAAAAAATGTCTCCAGACATTGCCGGATATCTGCCCGGGGACAAAATCACCCCTAGTAGAGAACCACTGAGTTAAATAAATAGATCTCATAATATGAAATTTCTTTTTTTTTTTTGTGAGGAGATCAGCCCTGAGCTAACATCCATGCCAATCCTCCTCTTTTTGCTGAGGAAGACTGGCCCTGGGCTAACATCTGTGCCTATCTTCCTCTACTTTATGTGGCACGCCGCCACAGCATGGCCTGACAAGCGGTGTGTCGGTGCGCGCCCGGGATCCGAACCCAGGCTGCCAGCAGCAGAGTGCCCGCGCTTAACCGCTACGCCACCTGGCCAGCCCCTGAAATTTCTTATATTTGGATACTCCTGAAATCTCTTTACTAGGCAACTAGTGAAGCTGACCCTGACTATACGCTAGACCAACAAGTCTTATTGGCTGTCAAACTAGCAACAGCCAAGGAAGCTTTAAAAATTCAATTGTTTCCTTTTGAAAGGGTTTCTTGGTATCAATTCAAATAGAAACAAATGTAAATTGACATTTGTACTGACATTCCATGCATTATCATTGGGTTAATGTCTGGGAAGAAAAGTTTTGCGAAACATTGTGGTAAAGATGCTTTGTGTAAAGACAGAGGGTTTCAGGCAAAACATGAGGACTTTGTCAGTATCTCTCATGAGCCATAAATAGTCTGAATTCTGAAATCTGAGGTGAGCTTAATATATTTCAACACGTGTTTGAACCGTATTCCCCATGCTTTTGAACATCAGGCAATATATTGGCTGCTTTTCAAGAAATGCTAATATATGTACTAAAAAATTCTTCTTCCTACCATACTCTTTTCATATTTTTAAGATATTGACACACATTTCCTATGGTTAATTACTAGAATGAGATATATGTCAGAAGAAAATAGCAATTTCACTTGCCACACTAGAATTTCATGCTGGTGAATATCAAAATTTCATTACATCAGAAGTCTCTAAGAAGTAACAACCCTGATTCATCCAAAATAGTTTTAGCCTCTTAACTATGCTTAATGGTATCTTAATTCTACCTCATATTCTGTGGGCATTATAATAGAAATATTCAACAGCCCTAAATGAACACATACGAGTCATTTTTATGTTAGTTTATGTTATGAGTGTGTACCATAACATCTCTCAACTAGTGGATATAACGTATTCTAAACTCAGGATATTCTAATCATGCCTAAGCTAGTAAATAGAAATTACAGCAGATTTCAACTCTTAAGCTAATGATTTGGGATTTAAAATTGGCAGCCATCTTTCCTCCAGAGCTTAAATCTAATTAGAGAGATTGGATACTATAAGAAAAACATACCATACTTTGGGCTAAGTTCCAAATGAAGGATACAGACTATGTATACTAAGGAAATTCTAAGTATTCCTTACAATGGGCTAAGTATTATGGATTAAAGAAAAACTTGACTACTATCCAATCTTCATCAAGAGATAGCATTCCATGGTGATTAAAAGCATTGACCAGGGGCCGGCCCGGTGGCGTAGCGGTTAAGTGCATGCGCTCCACTGCTGGTGGCCCGGGGTTCGGATCCCGGGCGCACACCGACGCACTGCTTGTCAGGCCATGCTGTTGCGGTGTCCCACATAAAGTGGAGGAAGATGGGCACGGATGTTAGCCCAGGGCCAAGCTTCCTCACTAAAAAAAGAGGAGGATTGGCATGGATGTTAGCTCAGGGCTGATCTTCCTGCCCAAAAAAAAAGCATTGACCATAGGGCCAGAAAGCCTGGTTTCATATCCTAGTTCCACCCTTACTAGCTGTGTGACTTGAGACATGTTGCTTAAACTCTCTGGGCCTCCACTTTCTTATCAGCACAAGTATAATAATAGAATCTCCTTCAGAAGGTTGATGTGTGGGCATATGAGGATTAAATGAATTGATTCATGTATGTGCTTAGAACAATGACTGGCACCTAGTAAGTACTACATAAGTGTTTGCTACTCTTACTCATTAAAAAGAAAACAGTTCAGTGTGCCTGAGAGGTCATCTAGTAGAGTAGTTAAGAATGGTCACCCTGGAATCTGATCTGGGTCAGAGCCCTGGCTCCACTGCTTACTAGATGTGAGACATCGGGCAAGTCATATAACCTTTCTGAGCCTCAGTTTCCTCATCTGCACAATGGGGATAATAACTGTACCTACTTCTTAGGGTCATTTGAGAAAGAAAAGTAATAATGTACATTAAGTGCATGGCAATCTGCCTGTCACTGTACTCAATAAATGTTACTTATTAATGTTTACATGTATATTAGAAACAGAAGGGAAAAAAGATAGAAAGACTTTGTCTTCCACAGTCATTTCATACAGTCCGTGTTTAGTGACTCCTTTGCTCCAGGCTGTTGGGGATACAAAAGTGAACAAGACATGGTTACTATCCTGGGGCAGTCTAGGCTCTGGAGAGAGTCCCCGAAGTTCTAATAAGTTTCTCTAAAATTTGACAGGGACAGTTTTCACAACTACATTCCGTTACTTTATAGAGAGCTCTCTCAATAAGATCTAATCTGTTTATGGTTCTCTGGGCTTCTAGTGCTTCTATTCACTCACCTGTTCAATTATTCCTGCAATTGATATTTGTTGAACGTCTGTTTAGGCCAGTCATGGTGCTGGGGTAGGGCATAGCACAGTGACCAGGACAAATATCGCCTTGAGTGAATTGAATGAATGCATACAGGCATACTAAGAGACTGTTGGCAGGAAAGGGGACACTCGCAGAGGTAATATGAGTTTAGTTAGTCACCAATTAATAGGATGTATTAAGTCAAGAGAGAATGCAGAAACACTCTTTCTATCCTCAATAACTTTAGAAACAATATGTAATTGTTTAAATGGGTCATCAAAGTAAGGCAGTTCTGGAATGAGGCTACTTAGCAGCATTCAGTCATGACTCTGCAAATGTATCATTTGGGAGTCAGAATGGCTCAATTCTAGTTCTGTGATAAGAAAACCAGACTAGGAGTCAGAATGTCTGAGTTCTAATTAATTATCTGTGTGACCTTGGACCAGCTCATAGCCTCTGTATATATCTTCATTTCTGCATTCTTCACATGGTGATCATGACACTTGGACTTTCTGCTTCATAGGCCTGTAGTAAAGGCTCAAGCGAAACGATATATAGAACTGTCTTAAAAACATAGTACAAATGAAAGACACCAAGACATTTTAATTAAAAGGGTCCTAATAAGGGATCCACTAAGAGAATGCAAAGGTATTCCTTTAAAGATAAGTAACTTTTAAAATGCAATGAAAAGCCATGTATTGGTTGTTCATGACCTAAATAAGACTTTAATTGGTGGTTGTTCTGTGTACTGTGGTGAGGCCAGCAGTGTGGAAAAGGAGACTTTCTACGCCAGTAGGGTTTGTGTTTTCTTTAACGGAGAAGGCGGCGGCAGCAGCTTCCTCGCGTAAGTGCAAGGCCGGCTGTTGCGGCACCCGGCAATATTAGCAATCTTCTTTTCTTCTCTTCTCTGAATGTTGAGTGATCTGGGATGAAAAACTAACAAGCACCTGTCAAATCTGAAGCCTCAGCTTTTCGGACAGAGGGTCCACTGCACTCTCTTATCAAGAGAGCCTTTATAAGGAAACTGGAATTCTCTCTCTCTCAGAAAGGAAACAGAGCTCATCAGAATCTCTGGACCCTTGACTTAGAGGGCACGCTGTCTCCGATGAAGGTCTTTTGATCATGGGGCTTTTTTATTCAGATTTGACTCTACATTATGGCTAATCAATACCTTGCAACTGTCTAAGCCCTCAGTCAGAAGCACGTCTCTCCATCAGGCAGGGAGGCCTCCTAATTGAGGAAAAGTCAGAGACCTAGGTACCAAGCCCTCGGGCCATAGTCCGGCGCCCACTCTTTCTTTTCATAGCATTCTGGAGATGGCGGAAATAAAATTTAGAGACATGACAGGCACAGCCAAGGAGGATCAATTCCTGTCACTTGCCACCAGAGTTTACTGCTTCCCTAGGTCTTCAGAGGGTGTTTTTCTTTCATAGCTTAGGGGAACTTAACCTTTTAAAAATGAGAAGATGGTTTCTTCATGAATTTTAAATTATTTTTATCTCACATGTCTAGTATTGTTGATTAGATTAAAATGATTATTTGCTTTCTCTCCCTAAATACCAAATTTTGTTGAGTCATAGCTGGGGAAAATGTAAATCAGAGTACCAGTATTTGTGGGTACAGATTGAAGGAAACATATTAGTAATGAATTGTGTAATAATGCAGCTAAGAAAAATAGCTCATTCTCATGACCCTAGTGTTGAACAGGAAGTAGAGACAAATTTCTATTCTCAAGTTTGTCACTGATATTAGCCAAGCTATTTACTTATCTAGAGTTAGTTAAATGAGGTAAAATATCTTGGTGAAAATTTAAAATATCAGGCCATTATTTCCAGTTATTTCCATATGACCAAATACTGTATACATAAAATATCTGCAGAAGAACTTTTTTTTCATTTTTAATCGATTGTTTGAGGATCCTTCAAATTCTAATTTCTCTATCATTAAACCAAAAGACTGAATACAATTTTGAAAGCATTGTAAAACATTTATGTAAGAATTCCTGGATCATCAATAAAAGTCTATGATTTTATTACATTTTTTTATGATCAGTAAACAAATTTTTTTAATACTAATATTCTTCTTGGTTTAAGACAGCCTTAGAAACACATAAAGGTATTTTCTCTTCAACCTCAAAACTACTACTACCAAAGAGTACAAATTTTAGTCATTCAGCCAATCGACATGTGGTATAGTTTCAATTGAACTGAGTTAGTTGTTTCCTATTCTCTCTGCCATATGCTTACATACATGTGAAATTGATTAAATTATTTGAGTATTGGGTAATTACAGGTCCCATTCTTTAATATTATCCTGAAAAGAAATTTTTGGTCACACTAAGCAACTTGCCTTTTAATAGAATTTGGGAACTAAAGAAATTAATCAAAATGTTTAAAAATTAAATATCTATATTTTTGGGGTTAAGTGATTAAACAGAGTATTCTGCCCACTGAGATTTTTAGCTATGAAATCATTCTAAACCATACCACATAGTTTTGCCTTAGTTAGAACAGTGTGCTGAATGGAATCTATTTTTCTTTGATGAATCATGAAAAACTTCCAAGTCCTTTGGGCCCGGGGATCATTATTTTTAATGTCAGTTCTCCCTAAACAAAAATGTGGGTATAAAGTTCTGGAAAATTTAGTAGCGTGGATATAAATCCCCAGCACATATCTCGGAAGTTGTCTTGTTTTTTATTAAACACTCGCTATCCACTTAATTTTTTTCTGTTTGCCTCTTTCTCCTAGGTTGAATGCAAAAAAAAAAACAAAAAAAGTCAGTTGAGTGAAGTTTCTGGTTAACTAGGTACTCATCAATCTAGACTTTTCCTATGCTATGTTTCTACATTTTAACCAACATTTGTATGAGCTGAGCAATTTTTATAAGTTGAAAAAATATATAGAACCAAACTAACTTCAAAGAAACCTGACTGTATGTTGAACAAAACACCTTCTGGGGAATGGAGTGCTCACTGGCATAAGACAGCTGACCTGCATGCCCTGTTCCAATGATTCATGGAAGATATCCATACTTAATAGAAACTCTTCTTCTTGAAGTCCTGGAATAGGGCATCTGCCTCCTCTGGGTTTAGAAAAGATCTGTATCTTCTAACTCAAGTACCTATCATTACTCTCTTACAGAAACTTCCACACGTTATTTAATTTTTGGAATTGTATTGCTGAAAAGAGTTGAAGGCCTTCGGTAATGAAGTGTTATCTCAATATGCTAACACTCGCCCCCTCACTGCAGTGTGATTTGATATTCTGTCTCCTACTTAGCTCTAGAATTGGGAAGATTGCACTGTATTTTGGGGCTCTCATACTTGTCTATCTTTTCAATAAGATTCCCTTAATTACATTCCATTCTTTTCACTTTGATATCTCATTAAAATCTTATAAATGATCATGCGGTGACCTTGAAGGTTATGCATAATACATGAAAGTAAACCTGCAGTAAAATGTATTCTTTCACTCCTGACTGGCTACATCCCACACTTCTTTTCTTCTCCCAAGTGACTCCAATTGGGAGAGCTCTGCTAACCGAGCCAAGGTAGGCAGGGATGCGCACATCTCCCAGCTCCGGTATCTTTCTTAGTCATGACAGCTGCAATATGTTAATGGCTTCTCTTTGGATGTGATGGCCCGGTTACTACTTAGGGCACCATGCTAATTAACATAGGATGGCAACAACAGGTGCAAATGTCATTTAACATCAGCATCATGCACACGCAAAGATAGCTAGCAGCCCAGAAGCAAGCCAAGAAAATGTTAACTTGAGTCAGCAGCCTTGCAATCTCTGAACAGATCTTCTTTAATGCCCGTGATTAAAGGATTCACAGACTACTGTTGCTTTTTTTTTCCTGAAAGAATGGTATTTCTGAATATATGGGGATGTCTTCATAAGATTTTATAAGTTATGTTTCAATAAAATGCACTTGTATAGCAGATCAAGTAAAACGCACAAGGTCTGTATTTATGAAGGTTTCCTTATTGAATAAAAGTTCTGCTGAGCCACATTTATTGCGCTGAGCATCTTCTGAAATGGACATGGTTGTGCAGAGAGTGAAATGATATCGGCTGGCATGGGGTGATTTTCCCAGTGGATTTATTGCATTTTATTTTATTTATTTGTATGTTTATTTGGAGGTTGGTCTTTTTGAGTCACTTTTTCTTACATTTTAATAAATTGAATAAAAATAGAAACATAGAAATTCCTCTTAGTTAAGGCATTACTGCATTTTAACGATGAAATGGGATCCTTCTTTCCCTGCAAAAGGGAAAACTTCATATAATGACATCTTAAATAAGTAACAAATAATCATTCATTCTCTAAAACATAATTCATCATAATTTATACCAAATGATTTAGTTTACTTTTAATAAGGGTCACTAATTTACTGTACAAATTGTCCCCAAAAGAGGTTTGTTAGTTTAATTTTCTTTAACAATTTGAGTTCTATGAGATTTATATTTATTATACAATTCAAGAATATTGGAGATAAAAAAGAAGATGAGGAAATCCTGATGATAACACACACATACCCTGCAGATTGAATTGGCTCCCTCAATTCCCCATGCACTAGCTCTGGAACCTGGGCCACATCACTTTCTCTCTGAGCCTTGGTTCTCTCATCTATAAAATAAGAATGTTGGAAACACTTCAGGTACAATGGGATTGCAATTGGGATCCTGAATTGAATTCAATTCTGAAGGATTTGCGTTTTGTTGGTAACCCTGCCATAGCAGCACTAAGAATCCTGTAATTATCTTTACATGTCAATGACACCTAGACTCTGGAGCTACTCCAAGGCTGGGCTTATGTCAGATTTACCTTTTTATTTCCAGCACCTAGCACAGTACTGGAGTATACTGGTTTCAAAAAACACACTGTGTGGGACCGGCCTAGTGGCATAGTGGTTAAGTTTGCGCACTCTGCTTCGGTGGCCTGGGGTTCACAGGTTTGGATCCCGGGCGCAGACCTGCGCACTGCTTGTCAAGCCATGCTGTGGCAGAATCCCATATAAAGTAGAGGAAGATGGGCACAGATGTTAGCCCAGGGCCAACCGTCCTCAGCAAAAAGAGGAGGATTGGCAATAGATGTTAGCTCAGGGCTAATCTTTCTCACCAAACATAAATAAATAAATACATTGTGCATGGATTTGTAAATAATTATGTCAGCGGTTCTCAAACCTTTGCATCCCAGAAACCAAGGAGCTTTTGTTTATGTTAATATTTATAGTACCAAAGGGCTTTTGTTTATATTAATATTTATAGTTTTAATTATAGGAAAGTAAAAGTGAGAAATTTCTAAAATATTAATTAAGTCATTTAAAACAATACTAATAAACCCATTATACAATAAGATCAGTAACATATTCGTTACACACCTGTTTGCCTAGACATGGCAGGTAGACCTTCCTTCTGTTTTCACACTATGTTGTACATGATGAATTCTGGGACCTTGACATCTCTTTGCTATCCAGGAATAGGGGCTGAAGTCTTGTCTGATCTCAGATTCCTCAAACTTATTCTGGGAGTTCTAACATCTCCTCTCTCTCGGTAGGCCTGATGGGAAGTAGGGTGACAGGACATGACCCTCCCCTCTGAGCTTTCTATGGTTCCGGTTCCCCTCCAACTTGCTTACCTGTCTGAGTCCCAGGGGACTTTTCCTGTTCTCTGGGACCAAAAACTTAGCATGTACTCAACACCTATTCCTTGACTTTTTTATTTTCTATTTCTTATCCTTGATTGCAGAATGCCTAGTAGTCTAAATGGGATTAAGGATAGAACTAACACAATTTTTCACGGGAAAAAGGTCATGAATATTTCAAACTATAATCAGCCCCTCTGATTAATCACAGGGCCACCACCAGAGCCCGGATGATTTAAGCTCATGCACTCCTTCCACTGCGGACACTTCCTCTTAAACAGGAGAAACCATAGGAACTGGGGATCAAAGATGCAGTGACGTGTGCAGTAGGATGAGTAATTAAATTCAGCAAGTCAGGGATACTTTTGTAAATAGCGATGTGTCAACTGTAATAGAAGTGATGCCTTAGACGCAAAACGGAAGATGTGATTGTGGCAAAGAGCCACATGTGCTCTCCTGGTCTCTCTGCAGTGTGATCTCTCCCACACCCACCCAGTCAAAAAAAAGACCGGAATGACATGATAAGAGTCAATGATTCTCTGTATATTATAAATACAGCCCTTGCTTTTTGTTTTTAGTAACTGCAAAAGTAACTATAGAAATGGTTGGGCAATTTTTTTTAACTGTCATTTAGATTGTGAAATATCCAGAAAGGTCCCATTTTGGACCATATTAAATAGTAACCAGGAACCAACATGTCCCAGTACGATTATGCACGGTGTACACTCTCTTCTACAGTTCTCTCCTGAGAAGCGAAATTCAACATGGAATATAAAAACACATGCAGTGCTGAAATGGCACAGAATCTCCCTCAGATCAGCTACAATATTTCTGCACAAAAGGATTGACCACCTGGACCTAGAACCTACAATAACTGTCCTGTGTTCAGCCTTCAGATGAAACAAGCCTTATGTCCACTTATGGACATACAAGAATAACCAGGAATGGAGCAGCTATTGCTGAGAAACGTTTCCTTGCTGCAGTTTATTTCATGGTCTTATAGTTTTTTTCCACTCTAAACTATTTTATTCCTCTTGGAATTAATTTTTTGCACCTAATACGTATATAACATACTAGAAAGTTACTACTACATTTTTCTGTTGGGTTTTTCTAGCCATGGGTCTGTCCTTCATCATTAGTATTAGGCACTGTAATTTCCAAAATATTTCGTAAGGAGATTTTATTGGCTATTTCTCACTATGACTTGTGGGGCAAAATAGACAGTTCATGTTTATTTCACATATAAGTAACTTTTCCCATGATTAGACATAATAAGCATGATAAGGGGCTGAACAGAAATCACTTTCACTTCACGCTTGATCACACACAGCCCAACACCATATATGTGCATTAGCCTACCTTGTAAGGGATTGCTGAGTAGGAGGAAGGAAAAGAAGGGAAAGAGAAAGGGGCAGAGTGAAGACAGAATGGGAGCAGCACTGTCCTCATCCACAGACTGCCAGAATGTCTGTCGGCCGAGCTCAAATAATCTGTGTTCCAAGGGTACTCTGCACAATGTATCCCCCAGTCACCAATCTACTAATATTATCTTTGCGAAATAGACTTTTGTATATACTCTTTCTAGATATAACTTATTTTTAAATTGAGAATATTGGCCTTAAAATAATTAACCAGTGACTTTCTCTCTGAAAAATTATACAATATCACTGGGTTTCAGAAAAAATAGCCCAACATCTTATCTCAAATGGACTTTGCAATATCTCAAGTAACTTGACGGTTTTGGTTACTGCTGCTGTGTTACAAATTAACCCAAAATTTAGGAGCTTAAAACAGGCATTCTATTAAGCTAACGGATTCAGTAATTCAGACAGGGCACTGTGGGAATGGCTTTTCTCTGCTTTGATGTGTGGGTTCCCAGCTAGAAGACTCAAAGGCTGAAGTCATCTGGAGCATCTTCCTACAAATGCCTGGTGGTTAATGCTGGCTGTCGGCTGGGGCCTCAGCTGGGGCTGTTGGTAGGAGCACCTATGTGTGGCCTCCTCCTGTGGCCTTGGCTTCCTCGTAGCATGGAGGCCTCAGGGTGTTCACTGTTACAAAGTGGGTCTGGGCTCCAAAAGTGAGTGTCCCAGCCAGCAAGGCAGAGCTGCACTGCCTTTTATGACCATGCCTCAGAAATCACACAGCATCACTTGAACCATGTTCTACCAGTTAAAACCAAATCACAAGCTTGCCCAGATCCAAGGAAAGGAGAGTTTGATTCCACTTATTGATGGGGTAGTAGCAAGGTTCTAGAAGAGCATACAGGACAGGAAGTCATGTTGCAGCTATGCACCTGCACATCCCCAACCCAACCCAGACACCGGCCTCCCCTGCAGTGTACACGCCCATGGGGAGACCAGGCGGCCACTGGAGGGCTCGCCAATAGCCAGGGACCCTGCAGCTGCTTGTGGGCACAGATCTTTGAAAAATGCAATTTGCCCCATGGATTCAAAAAAGATCTGACAATAAAGAATGGGGGAAAATCTTTTGAACCATTATTCATCATGGTATACAACAATTCCAGTTGATTGATTTCATTTTTCACTTTTCAGTCAGTTGTTTGGCATCCTGAAGATTCAGTAAAAGGTCTCTTTTCCTCTTTTGTAAAATATCCTTTTTCATTAAAAAAAAAAGTTGTAAGTTGAATGTTGATGAGAAACAATGTAATGGGGAAGTAGAAATTCCTAAATGATGCTTCAGAATAGCTTGACTAAGAAAATTATGCTGTGGAAATACAAACTGAAAAATACATTTTAGGATTTTGTGTGTGTCCTAAAGGTGAGCTTAGGCTAGAGTCTGTAAGCAGGGAACTTTAAGAGATTCTAGGAGGGTGAGAGGCACCTGTCACTTCTTTAAGCCATGGCTGGAAGATTTCAGACTAGAATAAACTACTGCATTTCTCAAGATATAGATATGCGTGTAAGTATAGCCACAAGACACATGCGTTAGAGTACTGCACTAGTAAAATGGTAAATAGACTCCCTAAAATATTAAAATATTATGTGTCCTCTGAGAGGAAGCTCGGCTCTATGTAATTACTAATCTTTGCTAATTTTTGTAATCTTTTGCTTTTCGGATATTATTTGGCAATATAACCCTGAATGGCTAAGCTCCCACTTTTGTTTTTAATAATTATAAACTTTTAAAGTGATAGTTTAAAAGGAAATAGACTTATTCGACACTTCAAACCATAACATATGAATAAATACTTCAGAGCCAAAAGTTAGCTTATACCATATCCTAGTAAAATGTTGCCCTTTAAAGAATTCTACAACTCCAAATGCTAAATATATACATAATTATATTTTATATATTTTATAATTATATATAACTCAAGAGCGTAGGCAAGGAGTTATAATTCCATTAGCTAAATATCTCTTGCACAAAGGAGGGATATTTAGCTAATGGAACAGAACTCCTTGCCTAGGCCCATGAATTGTGCTTGCAAAGTGAAGCTTCCTCAGAGATCCGTGCAGAATTTACAAGGCTTTTAACTCCAAAAAGCCGAACCCTGGCTGGGCCCACTAATACCAAGCACATATTATTTTCACGCACTTCCATTTGCGTGTGCAAATACCCATATTTGCTCATGGAAATTGCACAGGCCAGCAGATGATAATTTAGAAAAAGACAACCCTATTCAGCATGCACCAACACACGAAGAAACACATGCTTTCCGTGCATGAAGATTGCCCAATCTCCGGGCAGTTCACAAAGAGAAAAATTAATGTTCTTGTGTGGATGGCGAGTGAATTGACAAATAAGGAGGACGCACTTAAAGGAGACTGCTAGAAGTTAGCATTCTTTCACAGTAATTTTTTTCTCACTTTACTTATATAATCCACTATCATTTTTCAGCTTGGAAAAAAACTAGGCTGAGTATAAGAATTAACTACTCTATTTCCTCCTCTTTAATTTCCAGTGTCAGTTTTCATGGTTATTTTTGCTCTCTGTTTCTGCCTCCTGTGAATAGACGGACAGGAATAACTCTCTTTTTTGCTCAGTTGGAATATATTTGGTAAAGTGAAAATCAGCTTCTCTCGCTTTTACTCCCAAAAATTACCTTAATTACCTTTGCTAATTCTGCCAGCTTTTTTTCCTCATTCTTCACCATCCATCCTCTCCCTTATCAAAATGGTGACCTATTTTCTTATTATTAGCATTCAATAATCTGTCGCCTTGAAGAGTAGACTGAAGGGAAATGGGTTTGGGGACTAACACTGATGCATGGTGATGCCACTGTGTGCTGCTTTGGTGAGCCTGAGTAAAAGTCACACTTGTAGCAAGTAGGGTAAATTTGTAGTAACAACCCAAATATCACTGCTTTTCCCCTCCAATAGCTCAGACCTCTGCAAAGTCCCACAGCAATACATATTTCAGAGTATCTCTAAGGCTCACAAATAAGTGTGGTTTTGCCACTACACTGTCTCATCTTTGCAGCATGCCACTGCCCAGACAATGCAGACAGTGCCATCTGCCAGGCACCGTGCCCGCTGGACACTGCTACTCTCTCTGGGCACCGCTGTCCCCACACACGCCACAGCCTCCTCCCACTGCTGACACACATGCTCTCTGGGATCCAGTGTTGTTGGCTTTCAACTTTTGAAGTGAATAAGAATGCCTCTCTCCTCGTGTATCACATTATGTCAGCTGGCTGCAATCAAAACAGTAAGCTTGTGCCCTTGGAGTCTTAACTTTGCCAAATAGGTTTTTCCATTTTATCTGACAGATCCTGCTCACAGGTCACTATAAGCCTCAGACAGGAGTCCAATTGTGGGTGGGGGAAGAATTTGCCGGGCTGATAGACACTGCCACTTGTGAAATGCCCAGAATCCTTCCCTTTAGAAGTCTGAGGTGTTGTTATTGAGTCAAGCTTCTCATGCCTGGCTTCCTCTCTGTCTTGGATCAGTTATCTATTGGTCAGATCCCCAGTCCCTCCCATAAACAGACTTCTGGTCGGCCACCCCACCAATCCAGCTGACAGGCTCACACACCTTCAGACCTCAGCAGCAGACACAACCTGGGCTATAGCTAAGCCCCCTGCTACACTTTGCATTCACTTCTATGGGTTCTTTCATCTAAAGTGATTATTCAGCTCTGTGGTTCTCAGAAGGGTGGGGGACAATTTTAGCATCAAAATTCCTAGTGGGGTTTTGTCAGTTTACAAGTCATTAAGAATCACTTTTTTAGCCAAAAGAAAAAGAAAAGGAAACAAATAAGGAAAAAGAGAGAGAAAGAAGGCAAGGTAGAGAAAGAGAAACTAGGGACCAGAATAAGCCACTATACAACAACCGACTGGCAGAGCCAGTACTGGGAGCCATGACCTCACACGTCATCCCTCCAGGAGGAGAGTCACTGCCCCAGATTCACGAGTCACTTCAGAGAAAGAAGCAAAAAGATAATCCAGGTAAATGTCAGACCCTTAGGTTGGAAAGGATTTTAGGTTACCCTGTTGTTAAAAGGTCATTTCACGTGCTGAGTAATTTTTTAAAAATCTAATTAGATAAGGCTAAGAGGACATCACTTATTTAAAAGAAAATGGACAGAAAATGAGAAAGGGAGAGAAAAAGGGAGGGAGAGAAAGAGAGCAAGATTAATATTTTTTCAATACACTATTTACTGAAACAAGTTTTGTAAATACATCCAAGAATACTAGTAAAAATTGTCATAGCTTTGAATCATCATGGAGGTACAAAACCTGTACCATGAATAGGACAACCATTAGGCTGGCCAAATCATCTCAGATTATAAGGGAGAATAGAAACAATAGATGAAGTCACATGACTTTTTTCTGAAACCAACGTAAGTGCATTATGCAAATTTTTAGCTTCTTCACGGAGGTAGCCCACTTGTACTCAAAAAAATCAATAATTCTTATTATGAGAACAACTATAAATCATAACTTACTAATATGTTAATGAGCCATTTCTAATTGGTGACAAGTGAAGTTCTCTTTATCCACCTTTTCAAAATTAAGATTTATTAAAAATAAGGAAGAAATTGGAAATTATCCCTTTATATCATGTTTTATTTGCTATTAACTTAAAGAATAATTTTATTTAATAATAACTGCCTATTTAAAAACTATTATATGGATACATATGTGGATATCAATCATTTCAAATTTCTACTAATAGAAGCCATGGTTATTTTGGCTGAGCATAATTTGTTCTAACTTTGATGAAGTGTGTGTGTGTGTATGTGTGTCTGTGTGTGTGTTTTAACAAAGTCTACATATTATCTCTAATATTAAGACTTGGGCTAAAATAAGAAATACAAGACTAATAAATATCCATGGGAAACTGGAAAGCTTATTTCATATATGAGAATGTTTTCTAACTAGACATTCTTTTATTTTAAAAGTTACTAGTAGACTCTATCATTCCCCAATTGTTCATCCATCAAATCCATTCCCTGATGATACAGCATTTTAAATATTTATTCTAAATTTTTCATCTTAACATACAGCATAACTGGGCAATCATATAAATGTGGGTGTTTCCCTTCTGATCATAAAATATTAAAAAGTGAAACGTGTAACCATGCTCTATCACTTTCATGTATTGAAAAGAATAAACAGTGAATTACTATTTCCAAATTGCTCACTGTTTAAGACTCAGTGTGGCTCTTCATTTTTCAGATTTATCTTGCTCATTCTTTGTTAATTAAAAATGTTAAAAATCAATCTCTGGTCAAACTCATTTTGTAGTTAATAGGCTACTGTATAGCAGCTTAACGTCTAATTACTGTGTGTGAGTTACCTTCCCATGTCCTACGAGTAAACAGTTAAAACCTTAACAGGGTAATTTGTTCATATTATAATATAATCTGTATTTTTTTCACCCTAAGCATGTTCCACATCGGTCAGAGGTTAATGAGAGTCTAGATGAACATCAATAGCGAGGCTAACTTCCAGTAAACTGTAGAATCTGAGCTCTAGACCACAAGCCGTTTTGTAGCTTATTTTTCCTATCTGTGTAGTGGGTTTGCAGAGAATCATAATTTTCATTCATTATAAAATCGATTATGATAAGGAACTGTCACATTTTTAATTTGCCCTCTAAAAACCCACAAAACACTATATTTTCTGCATTCTATCTAGCTACTTCCCTTGCATTCACCAGAGTTGACCATGGAATATCTTCCTTAACATAGCACCACGATATAGTAGATGCTAACTTAATATTGAATGAATAAATGAATGGAAATTTTCTGTTTTAAGGCCAAACCATTTCTTTCTGGAATCTAGTCCAAATTCATTTAATCATATCCTCTTATCTTTTCATTTCTCCTGAGTGACTTTCTTTTTGGTACCTGAGTCATGTGTTAATATTGACTCTGAAAATAACATGTTATTACTATCTTTATTATTTTTCCAGACAGTTTTCTAAAGCAATTTCTTCTGCTCATTATAATTTTTCCAACAGGCCCCTTGGTTTTGCAGGATCCTCAGTTGATCTGTCAATCTCCTCAGTACCATCCTTACCCAGAACACCCGTCACTGTCCTATTTCTTCTCACATGTTAAAGAAATCCTTGCTCAAAAAGAACACACTCTGTTTCCACTTATCCCCATAATTTCATGTGTAAAACAATTTCATGTTTGAAATATCAGTTAATAATAGACTCTCTTTGAAGAAGGAAATATTAAAAATGCGATTATCATTTTATGAATCAATCCACTTAGCACTCTCTGATCCTTTTTTCTAATATTACAAAAGTCACATGAAAATAATTTAATTATAAAGAATAGATTTAATCTTCTTGATGTGTGACACCAATCAAAATAGTTAATTTTATTTACTTTATTTTTTAATATTTTATCATGTAAGCTTGATTGTTTCTCTTTCAAAGTGAGTGTGAAAATGTCACAAACTTTTTCCCCCCAAGAATTCTCCAGCAATCATTACAAACCCAGAAAGAAAATCCTGGTTCTGTCTATTAAGGGTAGTCCCATAATACTGTTTGCTTTACAGTTACCCAACACTCCACTTAATCTGCTTAATATTTGTTTAAAGTCAAAGGCATCCCACCTACTTTGCCAGTCACATAAAAAGAATCATTCTCAACACATCTATTTTAGGGTAAATTATGCTAAATTATTGTTGAGAGTAAGAAAAAAAATGATGAAACAATTCAGTCTCCAAGAGCACTAGGAGCCTTCTCTTTTTCCCCAACCCCACACCCAAATGCACATTCACACACTTACCCCAGATTTGGCCTGCCAGCTCTGGGGTTTCACACACTCTCTGAAGCTCATTCTTCAACCATAGATTTAAAAATCCTGCTTTAATTTGGAGGGTAACAAAACACAAAGCGATGGTGCAAAACTTGTGACAGGTGAACTATCTCAAGGATATCGGGATTTCTAGAAACTTCTGTTTGACTTAATTGATTCATTCTT
Organism: Ceratotherium simum simum; assembly: GCF_057802395.1. Lineage (NCBI taxonomy): Eukaryota > Metazoa > Chordata > Mammalia > Perissodactyla > Rhinocerotidae > Ceratotherium > Ceratotherium simum. The sequence continues at coordinate 30,357,315 of NC_141909.1, read as the reverse complement.
TCAACAAAAACTTATTGAGCCCCTACCATGGACTAGGTGCATGGAATATAGCAGCAAACAAAGTAATGAATTGCTCTCACGGAGTTTAGGTTCTAGATAAAAAGGATTAGGAATAAGAGACCTGAGATAGAGATGCTTAAAGAATAAGAAAAATACGGTAAGAAGCACAGGCATCATGGTTGGCAGGGAAATAGATTAAAAAATTTGATCAGGCAAAATCATGGTGCCTTTCATGGTGAAGGAGCTAAGACTGAAACATCTCTGAGGAGCACATTAACAAACAACACAGATGTGCATGTGGGCTTAGGAGTTGGCTTTTCTGCAGAAGGATTGAAGGATGTTAAAGGGATACTGCCTTTACCCAGGTTTCTTCTCCAGGGCTGGAAAACGCCAACTTTACAGTTGGTCCTTAGAAGTTAAATATTGCCTCTAAAGGCTTCTTGTCAAAAAAAAAAAAAAAAAAAAGTGGGAAGACTATGTTCTATTTTTTCCATAATAATGTAACTTTATTTCTTAATAAAGAACAGTTTGGACATATGTATCAAAAGCCTTAAAATTCTACTTGTAAGAATTCGTCAACACTCATATATGTGCAAAAGTCCCGATGCATAAGAGTGTTTGTTGTTGCTGTGTTTGTCTCAACAAAGAAAACAGCCTAACTCCATGAATAAAATACTGATTCTATCAAATTTGATACATAAATACCATGATGACTATGTGGTCATGAAAAAACATGAGTTGGATCACTTTGTTTTAAACTGGAAGAAGCTCCAAGATATACATTTTCTTTTAATTTTACAAAATAAAAGTACAGAATAGTGTATATACATCTATTTGTATAAAAAGAGAAGGATAAACTACATGTATATGCTTGCATAGACTATTTCCAGATGGTAACAGAAGAAATGTTTAACAGTGGTTGCCCACAGGGAGAACTAGGAGTCTCGGGTGGAAGGGGAATGTGCTTTTCAGTATGTATTATGTGAGATTTTACAATGGGCATACATTCCTTTTTTTTTTAAGTAATAAAGATAAGCTAGCTGAAAAAGTGACTAGGGGATTTTTATGCATATCTTTGACCTGGAGACCCTAGGTATAAGAAGTTTTCTAAGAAAATTAGTGACAAGAAATACATATGTACTACAAAGATTCCCTATTTATTTAATAGAGAAAAAATAGACAGTAATCAAATATCCAACAGCAAGAGACTATTTAAATAAATAATAATTTATTCATAAAATGGAATACTTTCCAGCCACAAAGAATAATGCTATGGAAATATATTTACTGACATGAAAACACTTTAATTAAACATTGTTTAAATGAAAAAGGCAAAAAATTTATGTACATGCAAATTATGTGTGCAGACGTGTGTATGTTAATGGTGGTTATTGGGTGGAAAGAATCCTTGTACTCTCTTATGTAGGATTACTGTGTTTTCTCAGTTTTCTACACCAAAGCATTTGAATATACATTTTATTAATGAAAGTAAAAAGGGGGCAGCACGGTATAATAACATCTCCCATTAGCAAAATCAAATCAATAAATACACCTGCACAGTCTGGTTCTGGGATCAACAAGTAAGTGAATGACAGAAGTCAGGATCCCAAGGAAAGGAGACTAAAGATAGGCAAGGAGCAACTGAGCATTCCTGAAGGACATGGCACAGCCCAAGGTGAAGACCTATTGTGAGGGGTCTTGGGCTACAGACCATTGTGGGGGACTGGCAGCCCTGGTGGGAAGAAGAGAGAATTGGGAACAGAGTTCACCAAGGGAAAAGAGAGCACTGGAAGGATTTTTGTTGTTGTTGTTTTTGGTTTGTTTGGGTTTTTTACTGAGTTAAATTTGACATACAACATTGTGTAAGTTTAAGGTATACAACATATTGATATGATACATTTGTATTGCAATGCGATTGCCATAGGACCATTAGCTAACACTTCCATTGCATCAGATAATTATCATTTCTTCTAGTGCTGAGAATACTTAAAATCTGATCTCTTAGTAAGTTTAATGTTTATAACACAGTTTTGTTGTAGAGTTTTGAAAGTACTAGATGAGTTTTGCCTTGGTTAGCCTCAAATATCACCCAGTCTGAGCAACATGAAAAGAATCCAGGCTTAGTTTTCTTTATCCTTACATGGAGGATCAGCTGACCCATGGGTTGCTTTACCTGAGATCAGATCTCTCATTGAAGTTGTTCTACAATCACTACATAAATGGCATATTATTTTTCCTTTTTCATCTGATATTTTCTAAGAGCAAAAGCTAAGCTACAAACTTGGTTTTTGACCTGGGAAAATGCAAAGAACCCTTTCCTTTAAAAATTATCTTGCTTGGCAGACATGTATATTTAAGCTCCAGCAAATCTACTTAAACCTGCTATTTGGAGATTCATAAAACTTGAATAAGTCAAATTTGTTCTGTGGGTGTTTTATCCCTCAATCAACCTTCAAGATTGTTTTACTTCTTCTCCTCTTTTAATCTGTTTAAGGGGTAGAGAAAAAATAAGATCTCTTAAGTGTACTCTTTTAGGTCCTTCCCTTCTCTTTTCTAAGAAGATCATAAATCAAAATAGAAACAAACATTTTCTGGATTTTTCCACACTCATCCTCTCTCAGCAATATTTATTGAGTACTCAAACTGGGTACACAGCTCAGTATCCCAAACACAATAAGAGAAATAGTAGAATTACCCCCTTCTGCAGTGCACCCAAAGGAGAAACAAAAATACCTGCTCCACAGCTGGATGCAAAGGAGGCCTCTAAAATACTATAAAACAAATTGCATCCTGGAAGTGAGTTCATATATTTCCAATCTAAGACTGTGGGGATTCCCTATCAGAGGACAAGTAAGAGCCTAGACCAAAATCAAGGTTTTGAATGGCATTTATAATCTGGTTTCTGAAAAGGTTCTCATACAGGAAATGAACAGAGAATAAAAAACAAAAATCAACAACAAAAAACCCAGAATATATCTGGAGACAAGCGCTAAATCATATCATATGAAAAGTAATATCACAGCACTGACATGAGTGAAATTGTTTGGGCTGGGAGTTTTTTTCTTGTTTTATTGAGGTCTAGCATGCTCATAGCAAAATGCATGGCTCTAAGAAGCATATAGCTCAACAGAGTTTTACATATGTATATGCCCATGCAACCAACACCCAGATCAAGATCTAGAACATTCCAGCATCCCAGAAGGCCCTCTCTTGTTTCTTCCCATTCAATGCACAACCCCACACCCAAAGTTGAGCACTTCTGTCAAAGTTCTGCCTTCTGTCAAACAAGAGATACTGGTGAAGAAAAATTCTCTAGTGTGCCCAGAAAGAAGGAGAGAACTTAATTCTAGAAAGGGCTGAAGATGGGAATAGGAGATTGTAACAAGATGACGGCACTAGGGCAGTTTTAAGGGAGATCTTGGCACATTTTCCTCCCCGAGCACGGACCCCACTCTCTCACCAATAATGCCGACTAATTCCCACTCCCTCTAGAGTCAGCAAAGAGGTCCTCTCTAGAAAGCCTTTTCTATCCCTTCCAGTGCAGGGAACTGCATCTGCTACATGCTCTAGAGCTCTCTGTATTTAGCTCTATCAAAGCCATGATTGTACCATTTGTTTGTAATTGTCTGTCTGGCTTCAAAACTGTTTCTTAAGAGTTGGAATCCTACTTTATTTTGGTACCCTCCAGCTTCTAGCACTCACATGTAAACTAATATATATGCTGAATATATTTTGTTTCAAAACTGAATGAGTTGAAGGAAGAGCCAGAAAACAAGTGATGAAAAGACTTAGTCCTGGTTATTATTCTTCCACCACTGCTGGAAGACTTTAACAAGTACATCCACTTTTTCTGTTTCCTTGTTTTACTACTCTATTAACTATAAATTAAACTCGACAGTCTTGCTCACTGATGGACTTCTAGGGTCTAGACTACTCCCTGGCACTTAATAAGCACTTAATAGATATTTGCTGAATGAATGAATGAGTGAATGAAAACCTACTCTTACATAGGTATTATAAGATCATGGCGCCTTAGTTTCTCAACTCTGGTGTATTAAGTTATAAGGGGATATACATATCCAACTACCTGCTATATAATATAATATATTAAACATAAAATCAAACTTTATGGAAGAATTCTATGTGTTATTTATTCTGAAAAGAAGACATGAGTGTCTTCTTACATTACTGTCATTCCTCCATTTTCTAGACTCACAAATATTATGAGTGAGCAACACTCTGGATAACTTTCACAGGGCCAAGCCATGCATCTATAACTCCTTTCAGCTGTGGGAGGAATTTGGACTAACAGAAATATTCACTTTTTTTATGACTCCCTGATTTAGTTAGATTAGTCAGTTCTCTCTCTCTCTTTCTTCTCATCTGTTCCCTTTCTTTTAAGGGTTTATTGCCATTTCTCAACTCATTTATGTAAATATTGTAGGTACACAATGCCAGTCTTCTCCTCATGATGACAGCTAGTTCAGTATCTATCTTAGTCTGACCCTGTATCTCCTCCCATCCTGTTCCCAATTCGCCACACCATACCTGGGTTCTGATCCAGGCCTCTTGGGAATTTCTATTCCACCAGTAAAAATGTCCCTAAATCCTTAACAGTATGATCCATCAACATCTTTGGTTTAATTGATATCTGCCCTCTGATTCTCACGCAGTTTTTTCTCACAGTCCCCTAGTCCCCAGAATTCTTAGTCAGGAGGCAGATTCAGAGGACTCTGCCTTAGCCTGCTGATTTGGAAAATCATTCTTCCCTTCTCCGCTTCCATGGCACCAGCCCAGTTCCCAAGATTCGTACGGTGGCTTTGCCTCCATTCTTGCTCACCTCCAATTTGTCCTCCACTTTGCTGCTAGAGTGACCCCAAACTTGACTTCTGCTCAAGATGAAACAATATTCACACTTTGATGCATCAATTCCATTCCAAATACAGAGCAATAGCATAGATAAAATTTATATATATTTTAAAAGAACATAAAAAAGGTAGGGCAAAGGAGAGGGGATGGACCTGTAGCAGGAGTGTGGCAGAGCACAGGGCCCCAGGTGCAGAGGCTGGCAAGAAACTATTGAAGTTCCTAGGGCAATGAAATAGAATTTCAGAAGAACGGTAATAGACGGGGAGAAAAAAATCCTATGGAGGTGTGAAGGCTATGATATCGTATATGTCAAGTTGATATCTTCTGACAGTCATAAATTTATTGTAAAAAGAGAATATGCTCTAACATCAGGAACAATAAGGGCCATGTTGAGTGACCCAGTTCAGTTGTGGAAAATGAAGCCGTTGAAGTTGATTTTAGAATGATCCCTTCACATGTGCAATTAAATATTCTTATTTCATCTACAAGGTTTGCTGCACTAACAGCTCCACTGAGAATGCCAGATTCCCAAATGCGCCTGAAATTACACTGGAACTGCTGATGGCTGTGATCTTCCTAGACTGTTGAATAAAATACAATCTAATAAACTGCTACATTTTTTTAGCACTCAATTCTCATAGACAAAAATTCTTTAATATTTTCTGTTGCCTGTGTGCAGCTGAGAACCATGAAGTTCACTGAAAAGCAGATTACTGTCAGAGTTGAAATTTGTTTCCTGCATGAATGAGGTAAAGACATTTCCACTAACTGAAAAATAAATAAATATGCCAATTTTTAGGTGGTTATATCTTATTTTTTGGATGAGACTTTTTAAATTACTTCAGTAACCATAAAGGGAGTACTGAGAATTAAGTTTAAATGTGCAATTACATGTAAACACAGGAACTACTTATTGACATGTTTTTAGTGCTTTTTTAAACTCATTTTTAATGTACTATAGTTATTACCAGCATTGCTCAAGTTATGCAAATATTTAAGTACAAACATATCTTAGTTAAAACATTGATTCCTATGACATTCAAAAACATATGAATTTCTCTTTCATAAGTGTCATTTGATGAAAATAAGAAGGCATAGTCAAGCTCACAAAGATGGTAAGAATGCTATTATCATTTCTTTTCAACATGTTTCTGAATATCCTAAGCAGTACGGAAAGTAAGTAAATAAATAATCTTAGAAAAGAAGAAATAAAACTGTCATTATTGACAAATAGTATGATTGTGTATATAGAAAATTCAAAGAATCTATAGAAAAATTATTAGAATTAAATATGAGTTAGGAGATTCAAAAACTGATTGCAATTGTTGAAGCTGGATAATGGACACATGAACGTTTATTAAACAATTCTATTTTTTGTATCTTTGAAAATTTCCATAAAATTTTGAAAAAAAAAGGAAAAGCGAAGTTCCTGGGTAAAGGATACAATAATCAATTGCATTTGCTTATACTAGAGACATAAAAATTTCTAAATATCATTTAGAAGAACACCAAAATATATCAAATACTTAGAAATAAACATGAAAATACAAAATCTCTAAGCAGAAAACTGTAAAATAATATTGAAATAAATTTTAAAAATCCAAATGCCTGTAGGATAATCCTTGCTCATGGATTGAAATCAATATTATAAAGATGTCAATTCTTCCTCAAATGATCTATAGATACAAAGTAATTTCAATCTCCCAACAGCTTTGTGTGTGTGTGAAACTTGACAAGCTGATACTAAAATTATTATTAAATTTATATTTGGAAATGCAAAAGGCCAAGAATAACCAAGATAAACTTAAAGGGGAAAGGGTGAAAGAATTTGCTCTATTGGATATCAATGATTATCACAAAACTATGACAATTAAACAGTGTGATGAGAATACAATGATAGACAAATAGACCAATGGAAGAAAACAGCACAGGAACAGATCCTTGTATATACAGACATTGATTTATAACAAAGGTGCTACTGCAGAGCAATGGAAAAAGAACAGTCTTTCAATAAATGGTGCTGGTCTAACTGAATATCCAGAGAGAAAAATGATCTCTGAATCATACCATAGATAAAGTCTATTCTAAGTGGTTTGTGGACATTTATGTGAAAAGCAAACAATAATAATAATAATAATGGAAAATAATATAGGATAATATCTTTGCAACCTTGGAGAAGGACAAGATTTCTTAACCAGGTCAATAAAGAAAAGGATGATGAATTGTGCTATATTAAAATTAAGAACTTCTGTTTATTGGGAAGAAAACACCATCAAGAGTATGAAAATGTAAGCCACAACATGGAAGAAGATATTTTCAGCAATTTAACCAAAATGGAGTTCATATCAAAAATATATAAAGAACTCATAAAACTCAATTAGAGAAATACACAGACAATCCAATGAAAAATGGGTAGGACACTTGAATAGGCATACATAAAAAAAGGTATCCAAAAAAATCAATAAATTTGTGTAAAAGAGCCAACCTCACAATGAGGTACCATAGTACAGGTACCAGAATGGTTAAAACTAAAAACGACTAATAATACCAAGTGTTAGCAAGGATGTGGAACAATAAGAATTCTCATATACTGCTAGTGTGAATGCAAATTCATAAATTAACTTTGGTAAACAATTTGGCATTATCTCCTAAAGCCAAAGATATGCATGTTATTTGAACTATCAGTTCCATTTCTACATATTTACCTAATAGAAATGCATGCCATGTGCACCAAGAGACATGTACAGGAATGATTATAGTAACATTATTTACAATAAAGTCAGACTGGAGAAAAACAAAATGTCTATTAACATTAGAATGGATAATTAAATTATAGTATATCAATACAATTTAATACTAAATAGTAATAAAAATTAATGAACTACAGCTCTCAGCAACAAGATAGAATAATCTCACAAACATAATTTTGAGTGAAAGAAACAAGATACAAAAACTTTTGCTCTATAATTCCAATTATATAAACTTCAAGAACAGTTAAATCTATGTGATGGTGCCAGAATTGAGGATACTATTTATGTTTGTGAAGAAAAGAGAGGACAGTGGTTAGGAAGAGGCCTGAAAGGGAATTCTGGAATGCTGGCAATGTTTTATTCCTTGATCTTCATGGAAGTTATAAAGGTGTTTGCCTTGGGATAACAGTTATACATTTGTGCATTATAAACTTTTTCAAAAAATTTGGAAATCAAAAAGAAAATATAAAATAAAATCAGGCAGAAATAAAAAAAGAACAAATTGATATAGAAATAATTTGTTAGACATCTTAGAATTTTAAAAATTTTTCATTGAAATTTGTTTTAAAACTCAAAAGATGAGATAACATCTAGACAGGACATAATTCACTCAAAGATAATATTATGGAAATTACTTTTAATACATCATAGATAGACAAAAAAGCCTTCAAAATCATAAAGAATAGAATGAGGGTCTTCAACATATGTCTATTAAGCATTTAAGAAGAAGGAAATGATAGAAAAACAATACTTAAAGAAATATACTTAAGAATTTTCCAAAATTGAAAAAATACTTGAATCCTAGAATAAATAAAAATAATCCCATGCCTAAGCACATGATAGGAAAACTGCAGAGTACCAAGGATAAGAATAAAATCTTAAAAGCTACCAGAGAGAAAAGACGACCTACCAAGAAAAGAACAAAAGAACAACAATGAGACAGTAGATTTCCCTTCAGCAACAATATATGCTAGAATACGATGGCATTTCTCAAATTTCTGGGGGGAAATAAATCAACCTGCAGTTTTATACCCAGCTAAATTATTATAACCAACACAATAAAGACATCTTCAGACATCAAAGATTGAGTTTACCTCTCACAGACTCTCCCAAAAAGATAACTATTAAGGTATATACATTTCCTCCACAACAGTCTCCTTTAGATCTTCACTCCCCTTTTCCTTTCCCATTATTTTTGAAACACACTGTCTATCAAGTAAAGAATTCTCTCTCCAAAACCCTCAATATGTTTACCTTCTTTTCCTTTTTCCGAATCCCTCTAGATAACTAACAGTCCTGTATGAATACATATTGTTTGTCTCTGCTCCAGTGCCCAGACTACTGAGTACTGTTGAAAATAATAATAATAGAAAGAAAACAAAAGAAAAGAAATCAGCTAATTGAGCCATCTAAGTTACACACAACCACAGTCTTCCGTCTGCTTAATATTTTGTTTACTTATACCTAGTAATCTCCACTTTACATTCCCCATGTTACTTATTCCAATCTTCTTGATCTCTCCTCAAGCCCTTCATTTCTATTCTCCTCACTGTTAGCAAAATTGCTCTCACTTCTTGTGGGGGAAAAACACATGAACCATCTCAACTTATCTACTTAGGGAGACCAAAATCAAAATGAATACAATTGAAAGTGTGTCTCTCTATTATCGAAGTAATTGAAACTGTTTAATCCCTTAGTAGAAAAGTGTTTATAATTTCACGTGTGCTCTATACTATCACCATCATCACATATAAAAATAACTGTAGCAATAATACTGTACTCAGTATCTAGAAACAAAGATCTTCCACAAATATTCTCACTCTTTGAAGTTCAGTTTTATTATCTCCAATCATCATACAGGAAGTGATTTGCCCAAAATCACAGTTAGTTATATGCAGACCTGAGACTGGAACCTATGTCCTCCACTTCCAAATCCAGTCCTTTCCTCTACACTGCCACTCTATGCCAAGATACTAGGGTTTTATCCAACTCTTTCATGAGAGAATAACCCTGCAGGTAGTGTATGTAAAGTTTCCTATTAAAAAAATCTTATTAGAGAAAATATTACATTAATATACTAACCATTTCCCTTAATAAAAATATCAGTCAGATGAAAAAATTCAGGTAAAGAGCTATTTATCAGCTGTACTGCGTATTTGGCTACTCTTTTCACCCCAGTGAAATCCTTTCTCCTATCCAATATCACTTGTTATCTTTGATGCCAACAGCTCTGCTTGCTCATTTATAAGAAAGCATCTTCAGGTCTACTAATGAAATGCAGAAACTCTTTTCTCTGAACTTCAGTCACAATGCTGTACTTGATCTTGCTAGTGAGAATACTTAATGTTGATACACTCTAAGCAAACATACCATTTTTATCATCTCCTGCTGTAAATAAACAGAAAATTAAAACTCTTCAGGCTAGATTCCATCCCTGGATTCTTGACCCCCACTGAAATCAATGAGCACTGTATGTGCATTCATAAAAGAAAATTAGCTTTTTAAATTTAGAGGGAATAGACAGAATTTAGAAAAGGACCTTTTGAGCAAAATCTAAAGCAATAATTTGTTCAATTAGTTATACTTCTTCAGCAAAAAACTTATGTGATTTATAAAGTTGTTGGTCTGCTTCTATCGTGATAAACAACTGGAAAACTAGAATTAGGAACAAAACAAAATGCTGAAGTATGAGAAATAGGATTTCACTGAGAGAAAAGGATGTGGTTTTGCAGTTATAAAAACCTGGTTACAAATCCTAGATATGGAATTACTGGCTATGTGTCCTTAAGCCGTAATCATCATGAGCATGTAATCATTTAATGAGTATGTTCTGTGGGACAGTCATGGGCTAAACACTTCATCAAAACCCATCAAGAAGTCAAAATATAATTGAACTCAACCTTTCTGATTGTCGCAGCATGTCTGATACTGGAGTGTGGTTCTAGCATTCCAGTGTCCTGGACTTCTTAGTTATAAGTCAGTACTGCTATTAGCCTCATTGACGAAAACTGAGGCATAGAGAGGTTACATTGCTCAAGGTAACACAGAATGTGGTAGAGTGAGGATTCTGACCCAAGCAGTTTGCCCCAACTCCTGTGGTCCTAACCCAGAGTTTGCAGACTGGTGGCCCAGGTGCCAAACCTGACCCACAGCATGTTTATTATGCCTGAACAGTGTTTTTTAAATTAAAACATTTCACTGAAAGTCTGGATTTCTGGTTTGTGAAAAACTGGAAAGTCAAGCAACAGCAAGCCGACATTTGAGTGTGGCAGTGCTTGGCTGGGGCCGAGTAGCAGCTGCCCCTCTGGACAAAGCATGTGTTCACTGATCCCCACCACTCCACACTGCATTACACCCGCTTGCTTCATTCCCTGACAGCACCTGCCAGACTCCTGCAGACATCAGTGGCCAAAACTGTACACCCCCTCCAAGCAAGGTGCATCGTCTCTGAGTCTCATTGTCACAACTTTATGGAATGGGAATATCAAGGCCAACCACACACTGCTACAAGGAACAAGTTCAGCAACATACATAAAGCATCAGGTAAATACTAGGAATTTAATAAATAGTAACAATTATCATCATTATTTTTATTAATAAAAGCACAAAAACTAAGTAAATTTTTCAACCAAGGAGTCAACTTTAGGCTTCTTGCAGGGATTTATTTATACTAATAGCTGCCAATTAATTTAAGTTGAAAATGTGCTGATCTTTGAAACAAACATTTTCTAAAACTAACTTGCTACCAAATAAACCAACAAACAAAACCAAGCAAACAAAAAATCCTGGACATTTATTGAGTCTGTTCTACGTGCAAAGCACCTTATGACATAGTCAGTACCCCCAAAGAGTTCTTAAACTAGAAAGCAGAGGCAGACAAGAAGGACTGCAATTTTGTCTCAGGTCGTTCTGGAAGCCAAAGCTAAGCAAGAAGCACAATCCATTATAATCCAAACAGCATTATAAGATTCAAAGTGCCCATAAGATTAAAAAAGGCACGAGTAGCTCAGGAAGAAGCACAGCTTTTCTGATACTAAGATCTGAGAGAAATATATTCCCACAATCAGTCATTTAATAAGAACTGGATATTGGAGAGTTTGCATTTATGGTTTCTGGCAGAACCTTGGATTGCTATGTCAGGGGTCAGCAAATGTCTTCTGCAAAGGACCAGATTACAAATAGTTTAGTCTTTGTGGGTTTCTCTTGCAACTACTCAAATCTGCCATTATCATGTGAAAGCAGTCACAGACAATATGCAAACAAATGGCATGGCTGTGTTCCAATAAAACTTTATTTACAAAAACAAGCAGCAGGATGGATTTGGCCCAGAGACCGTAGTTTACCAGCCTGTGGTCTATGTTGTCAATTAAAAGCAGAGTTGGCAATTTCCAAAGACATTTTTTGACAGTCAGATTAGTGAAAAATAAAAGCTGTTTTTCAGATGCTTGATTGTTTCATTAAGCTGACTACCTACTCCTCATGGCTTGGAGCAGAGTGGAAGAAGTGGATTAAAATTCCTAGAAGCATTAGATAGCGGTACTTCTGGCATTGTGTAAATATGCTGGCTGTTATCTACGACCTTACAAGAAGAAAGAGTGACTGAGATTGAGGAGCTCGCAGCTCAGACATGACAACGCAGCTGCCAAAGAGAACTATGAGACAGATTATTAAGATGTGCCCTACAATGGCGGAGGGTCACTAGGAGGGGAGTTCACAAGTTTCCAGAACATCTTCCAAAAAGTTCTGAGGAAATCAGAGACCTTAAACAGCAAGGATTGTTGTTGTTGTTGTTGTTGTTGTTGTTTTTCCCTCTTCTTAAGGGAAGGGTCTGGTAATTCCTTCCCTTAAGGGTTTGGTTCCCAATCCCCTCTTCTTAAGAGTCAAAGGTTTGGTAATTTCAGAATGCCATACTAGTCCATCTCAATCCAAAAGAATCATCTTCTTGTCTAGTCTTTTTGTCAAATAAAAACTCAAGAAATGCTATATATTAAACTGATAATTCCAGTACCAGGCACTTAGCAGTCACTTAGAAAAACTTTGATGAATTTGAATCTATATCTCCATAGAGAAGCAAAATTAATTTCAGCTCAACAAAATTACTGAAATATGCAGAGGATGAAGTAATTAATTGAGTTTGGAGAGGTCAGGAAGCCTTCCCTGAGGAGGTTTCATTTGAACTCAGTCTTAATGGAATTAGACATGCACCAAATAGGCAAAGAGGGTAGGAGTTAGTGAGGGCCAAGAGGACACTACCAGCGGAAGAAACAGCATGAGCAAAAGCATGTGGTATAAGGGAGCATGGAAGATTCTAGAACGGAAAGCACTTTGTTTTGGCATGTAAGACACATTGTTTTGATATGAAGAAGCCATGGGAGATGAAGCTGGAGAGGTAAGAAGGACACTATCCAGTTAAAAGGAACGTTGCGGCAGAATAAGACCAAGAATGGGGGCCTCCATCTCTGAGCTAAGATTGTGTGTAGACTCATCCAGGGAAATAAATCAGACAATGATCAAAGTGCCTGCCCTTGTTTGGAGCCCTGAGAAACAGAGATTGGATCAGCAGCAGGGGTCTATAGCACCCACAACATCAGTGGCTCAGCTCTAAGGATGAAGTTTTCTAAATCACATGAAAGGATGAACTGCAAAGTAAAGAGGGGAACGAGTCAGTGTTCTCCTGGCACCAAAGATCTTAGTCACAGTGTCTTTCAGGAAGCCACTCCAGTGAAGGTCCTCAGGCTCCCTGTCCTCTTGAACCCTCGCCAGGTTTGGGAGTGAATTGTAGTCAATTGTACTTTTTTTGCCCCAAATGAAAAAGGCTGGGTGGTAAGAAAAAATAAAAGTCTCCCTCTGTTTTCTTCACTTCCCTACTGGGTTCTCAATTCATTAGGAATCGGTTACAGTTGCTGGAGCTTCCCTGAAGCGGGCTGCCGTGGCTTTTGCTGCTGGCCTCCGCTGTAACACAAGCAGCCTGAAGCCGCACTCTGTACTTGGCTTCTATTCATGCTAGGAAGACCTCCTCGCCTTCGGAAAACTCACACCACTGCCTGATCCAAATCAGAAGAGCTGCCTTTTAAAAAATGCTAAGACTTTCAGACAGTAATCACTCTACCACTTGAAAACAGAATGCTCCTGTTTCATTGTGATCTCTTCATTGGTTCCTAGACCTCAAGCTCCACAGGGAATGTCACAAATTCACGTTATCTCTGCAAAACAGACACAGAACTTGCAGATCTGATTTACCTAAAAAGGGGTATAAAGGAGAAAAAAAGAAAAACAATACATTCATGCAGCAAGACAGCTTCCTGTCAGTGACACACGTGAAAGCTTAAACTATACGTTATTCTAGAAAAAGGGTGAACATTTTATATTAATAATTTTCTTTCCAGATCTTTTATTTTCTTTTTTCACAGGGAGCTTTAGAATAATTTTTATTTGTTGTTTTTTACCATAAATTTTGTCAACCAGCAAAGTAGCATGTAAAGTACTGGTGGGTACAATAAGGCATCCTGGGCAGTGTGGTACAATGAGAAAAGTCAAGAGACCATGGCAGCAGACAGAGCTGGGTTTGAAGCCTGCCACTAATGAGCTGGGTGACCTGAGTGAGTGCTTCAAACTTCCTGAGGCTCAGTTTCTTATAATCATAAATAGCTCATAAGATTGGGAAGAATGAATTAGACAATGTGTTGATGTAGACCCGCCCAGAAGCAGGCATCAGGAAAGTTCAGTAGGGGAAACATCAGGGTAAGGTAAAATGAGGAGGGAACAGGGGGAGGCCAGGAGAGGCATCAGACCACAACACCGCTCCGCCCCTGTGAAGGAGAGAGGGAAGGAAGGAAGGTTGGGTGGAAGAGAATTGATTGTAGTTCTAAGAAAGTTCAGCAAGACCAATGGGGAATACTCAAGCTTCAGTCACTTGCTAAATAATTCTCCATCTCCCAGAAATAGAGCTGCCTTGGCATCCCTGCCATGCTCAGTCGTTGGAAGCAGCCCATGGGAAGTGTAGCTTGCGATATTGTGATTTATAACAAGAAATACATATTTTGCCTTCATCCCATTTCTGGCACAGAGCTCCTAAAACCCTTGGAATTTCCTAAGAGACAAGAGCCATGAAGGGGTCTTTTGTTACATTAATGAGGTGACTTTTGGAATGCCTCTAGGTCACCTAAGGATGGGGGCATGGTCCCAATCAACATGTGATTAGAGGGTTGGAACTTTCAATCCCACTCGGGGAGGAGAAAGTGGCTGGAGATTGAGATCAATTGCCAATGGCTATTTAATCAAGCATGCCTATGCAATGAAGCCTCCATAAATACCCAAAAGGACAGGGTTCAGAGAGCTTCCAGGTTGGTGAAAGTGGGGAGAGTGGCTCACTGGGAGAGGACATGGAAGCTCTGCACCCTTTCTCCACACTTTGCCCTAAGCATCTCTTCCATCTGGTTGTTCTTGAGTTATATCCTTTTATAATAAACTGGTAATCTAATAAGTAAAATGTTTCCTCCAGTTCTCTGAGCTGCTCTAGCAAATTAATCAAACCCAAGGAGGGGGTCGTCTGAACTTCTGATTTATAGCCAGTCTGGCCTTGCAACCAGTGTCTGAAGTCAGGGGAGGGTGGGGTTTGAAGGACTGCATCTTGAACCTGTGGGATCTGATGTGATCTCCAGGTAGATAGTGTCAGAATTGAGTTGAATTGTAGGACACCCATCTGGTGTCCAAGAACTGCTTGCTGGTATGGGGAAAACCACTCACACAAACATCAGAATTGGTGACCAGAACTCTTTAGGCCTCCATACAAATCTGGTGATGGATTTCAGAGCACAGCAGCTGGGGTCAGATGATTACACTCTCTGCTAAAGGAGATCAGAAAGATGTACCCTCATAGCCACCACCAGCTGCATTCAAAAGCACTTTGCATGGGAATTGGCATATGGAAATCAATCAACAAATACACTTTTCCCCTTAGATGTCAGACATTTTGTTCATAGGCTGAATGAAGTGTATAGTCTCCATGGTTTCAGTCAAATTTGACATGTAAGTTGACCTTCAGTTGACAGAATGCAGTATACAAATTGGTAACATCTCATTCAAATTTGGCAAAAGGATGTTTTTCATCACAAACATTGAGGAGAGAAGAGGATGAAAGGTTAGCACTCTTCCAGCAAACACAAGTTCTCCATCCCCACTCACCATCAAGAGCAGAGTTCCTAGGATAGCGATGTCACGCCTGGATTTACAGGTCAGGGGACAGAATGTTTCCAGCCAGTTTACATCAGCTTACATCATGAACAACATGCTTTCAAGCAATAAATTGCTATTCTTGCTAAAACATTTCATTCCTTGACATCTAGTAAAATCATCTGTGGCTTCATCCTCTAAGTTACTGTAGCTTCCAACACAGGAGACCTCAAATTTCAGCCTCCGTTTCTTATTGATCAAAGTTTTCTTGTGAAAACAGGAGTCTGGCCTTTTCTATCTGTAAAGCTTTCTAGTGCCCATACAAATATCTTTATGCAGGACTGTAAGGTAATTCATGTCTGTGCACAGACCAGGTTTCCGGTATCCAGGAGTTGTGCGCCAGGTTCTTACAAGTTTTTTGACCTTGGGAACGTTACTTAACCTCTGTGAATCTCAATTTCTTCCTCTACAAAATTGAAATAATAGTATCTTACCTGAAAAGCTGTGGTGAGGTTTAGACATAATATATGAAAATCACATAGTATAGTGCTTAATGCATAATAGGTGCTCAATGAATTATAACTAATAATATCTTGCCTAGCTTCCTAACTATAGGAAAATATACAGGAAAGGTGTTCTTATATGCACTATATGATGCCATATAACTTATCAAACAAAACCACTGCAACAGCTAACTCCTGTAATAATTAATGCCATTACAGCTGCTTAATAAGCATATGCTTATGGGTGGACATATAGCTCAAAATAGTGAAGGTAAAATTTAAAAATAATGATACATAAACCTCATAAAGCTGGGAGTAGAGTTGTTCTCTGTCTTAGATTCAGCCCCATGGTACACACTTACTGAACTGTAGATATAAAATTAGAAAGTAAATGCTACCAAATATTTGCTACCACTTGCTTCATAGCATCTTCCAGATCAAAGCACTGCTAATCTTTACAAACAAGGAGCAGAGCGTCAGCATTAGATATTTTTCCTACATCTTCTTTAGTATTTCCTTAGTTTATTTCATACTTCGATTTTGCATGCCTGAGTCCAAATATACACTCCTTTTCAACCAAATTGACTTATTCTTTCCCCTAGGAAACAGGGCCTTCTCTGAAATATATGGATCCTCTCCTGCCAAGAAGAGAAAAGTCTTCCTATCTTAATCAGGTCAAGGCCCCTCCTTACTAGGCCCAGAGGTTACTCAGCAGTAGCTGGTACAGAGAATGATTACCCCTCTGCAACTGTCTGTTACCATGGAGACATGCTAATTAGTGGATGATGAGAAAGCAGAGGAGTTCAGGGTCTATAAAACCATGAAAAAGAAAGGGAAATGAATGGAAAAATATGGACGAAGAGAAATTAGGGAATCTTTTGGGGCAAATTGTAGGTAAAAAAGTCCTGGAATGATAGGGTCATGGTGAAGAAGTAGAAGAGGGTTATGAGGAGAGAATATCAATGACAAAGACTCATAGATTGTGAGTTTGAAGAAATGAAGGGTAGAGACTGTAGCTGAGAGAAGAAATGGAAAACTCCAATTGTGCCAAGTATAAAGTCACAAGATCACAGAACATTAAAGACCTGAATTTTACAAGTGTTGAATGACAGGATTATTTTTTTCTAAAGGGAAAGAAATGTGACATGCAGGTCTTTTAAAATAGATTGCAAATCTCTGAAGACATTTTTCTGTTATAGCTTGAATTCACATTTGCCAACCCATCATAATTTGCTAGGTGGAGTGTCAATGTGCCAATGTGTGGGATTTCTGCCCAATTCTCTGAGCCAAATGCGCCCTTGGATTTCTATATACAGACCTACAAGGAATAACAGTATAGAAAAGGAACATGGCTGAGAATTTCAGAATAGAGTGTAAAAAGATAGAGACAAAACTGCTATACTTAAGGGCATACGAGTACTTACACACCTTGGGAACTTTGAAAACTTGATTAGGTGATAACATTTATCTTCTAAAGAGATAATTTCATATTATATTAATACAAATATTCTCTATTTTGTTTATTCTATATATATTATTTATTTTACACTATTGCTGTACTATCCTTGATCTGTTAACACATTATGAAAGAGAGAGATTTTATGTAAATGTAAAGATGTTGTTGATATTCTAATAAGCAGAATAAGAAAGCTACCTGTGAAGGCCAAGGTGTTATGACCAGAACCAACCCAGATATCAAGGAAGAGAACTGACCCATTGTGTTAATTGGAGAAGAGTGATGTAGTTAGGTGAGTCTCAAGTGCAAAGTTGATCTCCTCTGCCCTTGCACATGAATGAATTCACAGCATTCCAGACCTGGGAAATTCCCCCAACCTTGGATTTCTCTGTCTTCAGCTTTCTACAAGGACCGTCTACCTGGACTGTCTTCCACCTCACAGATTCTCTCTCATCCTTCAGATCCAATCAAATGCCATCTCCTCAGCAGAGGCCTGCCTAGACTTTCACAAGGAGTCAACAGTCAGTGTCCTTAATCAACCTGAAGTGCTTTGTCCCTGCCTCTTTTATGGAGTTTAATCTCTGATATTTTGCTTTGTTTACATAACTGTCTATCCCAGATTGTCAAGTCCTCAAGAACAGAAGCTATACTTCACATACCTTTATATTCTCCAATATCCCCAGCACCAAGTATAGTGTCCAAATATAGCAAGTGTTTGTTAAATATTTATTGGATGACTATTTATAGTAAATTATAACCAATAAATAATTTGTCTAGTGATTTAAATTTTACAAAGGGTTTTCATGCCATTAGAGTGTAAGCTCCTTAAATGCCCATGCTTCTTTTGCTCGCCTCTATCTTTAGGACATTAATTCAATAGGTGCTCAATTAAAATTTGCCAAATGAGTATCCAGATCCAGAATTATCCAGAGACCCTGCCTTCCTTTCAAAATTAATAGTTCCTCAGCAATGTGATAATGCCTAAAAATGTCTCTCTTCTGTCAGTAGAGATCAAACTTGGCCAATAAATGTATATTAAAAGGTGACCGCTCCTAGTCAGTGAATTTTCCCCTGGAGCTGACAAATGCTAGAAGTGAATGTTCTAGAAGCTACAAAGGGTTCCCAAAACAGCTCAGTCTCTAATCAGTTGGATGGGCATTTAGTCCAGAACCAATTCCAGGTTCTAACATCAGGGGGAGCCAGCTACAGGATGAGGTCAGGTGGGGTGGAGCCTACCTGACTGGTGAGGAAGCAAGAACATTTACCCTCTACAGCCTGTTGGCTTCATTCTCTACCACTCTGCTTTCTCTAAAGTCTTTTAATCGTGATATTGAAAATCACCATGTCAATGAATATTATATTTTCAATTTTGAAAAGCACCATTTGAGGGACGGAGCATCATGGGCTCTGAAATCAACTGCCCTTCCTGCTTTACTCCCAGCCACACTTGTGAGTTAGCCAAATGTGTGGAGGAAGTATTTGGATTTATAGGCATGACATACATAAATCTAAACTACTCTTTAACCCCAAAATATCTCCTCCATCAATCCTGCAAGAGTATCTAAACTCCCACAATACTAATTACTGTAGGGGAAGACTTTGATGGCTCACTTTTTTTTCTTTTTAAATCATGTTAGCTCTCACCATCTAAGAATACCGAGAATGGGACACAGGGCAGATCCACTGGGATGGGGCAGAGGGAAAGATGTGACATGTAGGGATCTGGGAAGGAGCACAGGCTGAGCAGTGAGCTTTAGCAGAAGATTCTAAGCAACTGGTAAACAGCTTAAGAATACTAAGTAACTGAGGACCACAGGATCGGGCAGATGAAAGGAAGGGAGCCAGGAAAGGAACATGGAAAAAGCCAAATACAAATTCACTTATCACGGTTTTGACTCAGAACAACCATGGTGAAAATCAAAACTAGGTAATCTTGCTCTAGGCCATTACACACAAAAATATGGCATGGCCGTTTGACTATGTGCTACAGTGCCATACATCAGACCATCTCCTGTTACCAAAACATATGCCAATCACATATTCGTAAATGTGGTATGAGTGTGTGTATGTGTGTGTATATATATATTTTTTTTTAATGTGCCTAATCGAGTGATAAACCTAGGGATCCTCATAAAGGAGATGCAAGTTAGAAAGTCTTCCAGTAGAATTTTAAATGAAAAAGATTCTATAAACTTCTAAATTTCATTCCCATGCATTCAGTTTATTTCACATCTACAACTGCTCTAGTAATTTTGGCCAGACGCTTTAGAGGTTTATTTGGTCACAAATGTACTCTCTCAAATAAGAGAACACACGTAGATCAGGGTAAATCCATTACCTCAAAGCATAAAACCCTGGATTATCATTATCACAACAGCATCATCACCACATATGTCAGGCAGCACCCTTAGTATCTGGTTATGAAGAGACCAGTTTATGACAACACCGAGGTATGACACAATTATTACTTTAACTCAACACAAAATATTTTTGCAAATTTTCAAAAGACTCCACTTCTCAGACTAACAGAGCATTTATATTTAAGAGATACTATATATTTTTCTACGTAAATTAAAGAAATATCATTAGTATCATTTAGTCTTAATATTGCAACTGGATTTGCTTAGTGAATATAATCTACACAGACCTATGTCTGGAACTAAAGTTATAATTTACTTTGTAATCACAGAAATTACAATTTAGAAAATAACCAAGAGTGTAATGAAGTAATTTAACCAGTGGACCAGTTAGTTTATCTTCCTTGAATCTCTCTGCCATAAGCACTCAGAATCCCAAATCCGTCCACCACAGTTGGAACCCTGCTTCTACTTATGCTTGCAGACTGTCTGTGGATAGTCTGGACCTGTGACATAACGCTGCTCTCTGTGGCACTGGTTCCTTCTCACCACTTGCCATGCCTCTCAGTGGTTTCTGAAACTCTGCCAGTCTTTTCAGTTCTTTAATTCCCATATTGTGTTTCTGAATAACAGAAAGGTTACACAGCAAAAAATGAAAACTCTGCCAACCCACCAAGTCCTTCTGTCTTAGTCTGTTTGGGCTGCTATAACAAAATGCCACAGACTGGGTGGCTTATAAACAACAGGAATTCTCACAGTTTTGAAGGCTGAAAGTCTGAGATCAGGGTGCCACTATGGTCAGAGGAGGGCTGTCTTCCAAATCTCAGACTGCTTGTATTCTCACATGATAGGAGGGGCTAGGGAGCTCTTTCATAAAAGCACTAATCCCATTTATGAGGGCTCTATCCTCATGACCTAATCACCTCCCAAAGGCCCCACCTCCTAATACCATCACACTGGACGTTAGGATTCCAACATGTGAATTTCGGGGAGACACAAACATTCAGATCATAGTACCTTCCATCACACCAAAGGATAGGATCCCACTTCTGAATAACCCAATTGAGTGAAGAAAGGGAGAGAAACCAATAAGGAATTTCAAAGTGCAAAAATATAAGCTAGGGGGTTGGCCCGGTGGCATAGTCGTTAAATTCGTGCCCTCCACTACGGCAGCCAAGGCTCACGGGTTCAGATCCTGGGCATGGACCTACAACCGCTCACCAAGCCACACTGTGGTGGCATCCCACATACAAAGTAGAGGAAGAGTGGCACAGATGTTAGCTCAGGGACAATCTTCCTCAAGCAAAAAGAAGAAAATTGGCAACAGATGTTAGCTCAGGGCCAATCTTCCTCACCAAAAAATAATGTATATATATGTATAAGCTGGAAAATAAATGACTAAGTAAGAGCAAGGAAGAAATGATCAGAGGCTTACAGTGAGTAATAAACTAGCAGTAAGTTAACATGACACTGAAATGTTTACAAAACAATACAAATATTAGGATGCACAAAAGCAATCACTTTCTCCATATTAATCAGTTCTAGTAAAACGTTTATCAAGATGCACTGCCCTATACTAGGATCTGAAATGGAGAATTCACGGCAGATTCAGAACACTGCCACCGAGATGATTAAAGTGCTGAGGAAAGCTCAGGGGAGGTTTAATTATTGTCTTTAAGTGTGTGAGGGGCTCCCACACAGAGTAAAGTGGCCATGGAAGGATGGGATCAAAGCCAAGTATAAGGCATAAGGCATTCCATTCATAAAGCAATAAGGCATTGGGTTCATAGGGCATAGTATAATGCATTGGAGTCAGACATTTTCTGGCTTTGAGTTTACTGAATAATTGATTCAAACAATGAACTGGATTAAGGACTCATTTGCGAAGATCTTTCAAAATAAGATAGTTTTCCATCTCTCTGTACCTAAGAAAGGAATGGGTAAGATGATTTCTCTAGTTCTCTGGAGTCTGTAGTTCAGTCAATGCTTGATTATCTGATTGTATATCTGTAAATTGTAAATCTGTGATTCTATATCTGTAATTGCAAATCTATGATTGTAAATCTGTATACTGATTTATCAATTATTCAAACAAGTTATAGAAAAGCAATTTTTTTCCTGTAAAGCTGATATTTAACTATCAGATACCCAATATCATATCCTAGCTTTGGGAGCTCTTCAATTTAAAGGCATCATAATACTGAAATTTTACTATCAACAATTCTAAAATGAATTTTTAATTTTGTTAGACCCAATAAGAACTTAAAGTTTGTTCTGAACTAGGAAAATACACACTTATTTAAAGAAAGTCAGTCAGACCTTCTGTGTCCTGATTCCAAAGACGCTTCTCTCTCCAAACCCTGCTAAGTCACTTTAAACCAGCAAAACGGAGTATTTTCATAATGGCACAAACAGGGTACAGCTGGAAAAAAAAATGTGAAATAACTGTATGTCACCTGGAGCCTTTCCTATGGAATTTTTTAAATCTTTTATTTTTCCATCATCAAGGGCAAAGCCCTCAAGAAGATGAATTCCTGTTACCTTGTTATCCCCTCGCCAACATCTAACAAGCATTTCTACTGTGGGATTTTTTTTTTCCTCAAAAGAAGTGAAAAAGGGAACATATGCAGTTCATTGAGATATCTCTAAAAGAGAACTATATATTTTTCTTCCCAATATGACAACAAATTAATTTTTGATGTTTCCAAATTTCTTAATACTTATACTTGTTAACAAAATTACAATGTGAAAATAGTTTTAAAAGAGAAAAGACAAAAAAAAAAGCTGATTCTACAGAGATAAACTTTTGTTCCTGGAGGATGGAAACCAGATTACCTTTAGAACTCCTGAGAAAAATATTCAAGGAAAGACCAAATGAACACAACAAAGCTTAGAAATAGTACAAAAAGACAGAGGAAAAGAGAGGCTTTTAAACATCGTTGCAAATAGTGAGCTTGAACATTTTTCCCATTTACATAACTAATCAGTAATAAAGAAGTACATGACATATTTTACATGAAAATCTGAGGCCTTTGAGTGTAAATCTTAAAAGTTTTGTAGCAATTCCTTATAAATGTTACTCTTGAAAAATGGTTTTCAAAATCTGGCTGTTAAGCATTCTCTAGAGTTAACTGTCGTATATTCCTCTAATACCTTAGACTTATTCCACCAATGTCAAATAAAAGGTTACTTTTCCCAATGCTAACATATTAAACATGCCAAGTAACTGGTAATGTCTTATGCTTATAAACTTCAAGGATATAAAGGTTACAAATGGTAGAATTCAAATAAATTTATAAAATTTATTCAAATAAATTTATAGAAGTGGGAAACCCCACTTTCATGGTTATATATATACGCCCTTAGTTAGATATTTTTCCCAGGTAAAAATATTTATCTACAGCTGTGTCTCTAAAGACACCATAAAGAAGTGTGGGATGGCCTTTTACTAAATTATACAAGCTCCTGAATTACCATGGTTACTGTTTTTTTCTTAAGTGGGTGTTTATCTGGTCATATAGGTTTAGCCTAGGGCCTTATCTGTGGTTAGTGCTCAATAAATATCAGTGATTTATTTGGGAAGAGGGAGGTGTCTTAATCTGCACAATCTCTCCATTTTGCTTTGCTTGCTAAATTCAGACAGGCCCAAGAAATTTAAAACTTTTGCTCTTTGAAAGACACTATTTACAAAATGATGACATAAACCCCAGACTGGGAAATACTATTTGCAAAACATATATCTGATGAAGGACTTGCATCCAAAACAAATAAAAACTCTCATGACTCAACAAGACACACAGCTCACTTTCTTTTAATGGAAAAAGATTTGAACAAATAACTTACCAAAGAAGATTTGTGAATGGTAAATAAACACATGAAAAACTGCTCAACACTTAGTCATTAGAGAAATACAAATTAAGACTTCAGTGAGATATCTCTACAAACCAACCAGAACGGCAAAAATTTTAAAACTGACAATACCATGTGTTGGTGAGGATGCAGAGCAACTCTCATCTACTGTTGCTGGAACAATAAAATGTCTCAACCACTTTGGAAAATAGTTTGGCAGTCATCAAGTTAAACATATATTTACTATTTAACGTATCAATCCCATTTCTAGGTATTTGCCCAAGAGAAATGAAAAGATATATCACACAAACAGCTTTAGGCTAATTTTTATAGCAGCTTTATTCATAATTGTTAAAAACTGGAAACAACCCAAATGTCCACAAACTGATGAATGGATAAATAAACTGTGATGCAACCATACGGTGGAATATTAGTCAGAAAATGAAAAAGAACAAACCATTAATACATGCAACAACATGCATGAATCTTAGAAGCAATATACTAAGTGAAAGAAGTCAGACACAAAAGAGCTACATATGATTCAATTTATATGACATTCTGAAAAAGGCAAAATGATAGGGACAGAAAACAGATCTGGTGGTTGGTTGCTAGGGGCTGGGAGTGAGAAAGAGGATTGATTACACAGGCTCATGGAAGAATCTTTAGGGGTGATGGAAAGATTCTATATCGAAATTGTGATGGAGGTTACATGACTGTATACTTTTTTCAAAACTTGAGAAATTATAAATTTTAAAAGGGTAGTTTTTACTTTACATCAATTATACCTCAGTAGACCTGACTTTTGCGAAAAGGATATATGTGTGGGGAGGGTGTACATTCTTGCACACACGCACATAAAATGATGGCCAAGCAGCTTGCCTCCCAATGATGACGGGAAGGGGTCAGCAGAATTAGATCATGTGTCACAATTGCTTGCCACACCACTCCTTGGCTCTACGCCATTACAGCATTTTAAAAAGAACCACCACCACCCACGACGGCCCTGAGTCAGCATTGCCGCACCTCCAGCCCCGGTCAAGTAACCAAGCTTTTCCCATTTTACTTGGTTTGGCTTTGTGCTTTTTTCGGTTTAAGTGTTAAATTGTCAAGTTGATGGTCCAACCACCCCCACCTGTCCTAACATGTTTCGCAGGATCTTAAACTTAACTGGAGTCATTTTCTAAAGAGCGACAATGGAAATATGACGGGCAGATGGCAGTACACAAGGACAGAGGACAGCTTTTACTTAAATGGAACCTACCCACAAAAGTAGGAACCCACCCACAAAAGTAGGAACCCCAACATCACCACAGCAGGCCCATGGTGGTGATGGCTGTGGAAAAAATACTATCAGGAGGATTCATTTCCACCTTACTTTAGACCTTTGGCTGTAATTCCTTACATAAAAATCTCTTTTTTTTTTCTTTGACCATTAATACTGATAATTATATCTGTATTTCTTAAGAATATTATGAGTTGCCATTTCTGCATAGTAGCAGATTGAATTTATTCACCTTACGGATATATTATTATCACAGATAATAACTGCAGCATGATAATTATCATTAATTATTCATTTGGATTAAGAGGCAAATAGGCTTGTATTCAAGGGTCTTCCAGAGCACCGTTCATTGTTCCCGAGCCTCCTGTGCCAGTGTGGCTAATTCATACTCTTTCCTGAGCCACTGTTGACATCTGACAGGTCCCATATGTATTGATTTGAAAATATAATAAAGGAATAAGTGCACCATTTCAGGATGGAGTCACTAAAATATACGTATGGTTTCTTCTGTGCCCTTTAAGTGAAGGTATGCAATTGTCTGTTAACACCAGGCCGCCGTGAGCATTGCTTCAGTAGATATGTATGTATTCCCTTTCTTTGCATCCTTGCCTCAGACTATTTAAGCTCATATAAGCCTGTATATTTACATAATAGCTTTTCGCAAAAATAATAATGTGGTAAGTCACATACTTCATCCTTCATTGAACAAAATGTTTTAGCAGGGTTGTTCGTGCTTGCATTTGAAGCTGACTGAAGTTTAATATGCAAAAAAGAGCCTTTGCAAAGTTTAGAAAATCTGTAGAGAAATTAAGAAGGGAGAGGAGATAGACAAAGAAAAGGGGATGATACATCTTATAAACACAAACGCTTTTTGGTGAATTTTTAGCTAACACATGCCAAAATGGAGACATGTATATATTCGCAGAATCTCTTTTGTTTCTTCTCTTGGCCTTAGTCCTTATTTTTTTGTAACCCGTCATTCATATTTACACTTTTAAAGTACATATCAAATGATAGTTTGAAGACTATGCCAGTAGAGCTAATATTTAACATGAGATGCAGTTCTTGTGTGACCTTGACATAGTTAGGACTGCCTTTTGAAACAACAGCATTTTTTCTTCCTTTGTCTCTATTGTTGATGCAAGAGGGCGGCTAATACACTGTGCTAAATGCTGCTTTTTAAAGAGTCTTGTGCTTATATTTGTCGAAATACTTGCATGCCGGGGCTGGCCCCTTGGCTTAGCGGTTAAGTGCGTGCGCTCTGCTACTGGCGGCCTGGGTTCGATCCCAGGCGCGCACCAACGCACCAATTCTCGGGCCATGCTGAGGCCGCGTCCCACATACAGCAACTAGAAGGATGTGCAACTATGACATACAACTATCTACTGGGGCTTTGGGGAGAAAAAGGGGGGAAAAAAGGAGGAGGATTGGCAATAGATGTTAGCTCAGGGCCGGTCTTCCTCAGCAAAAAGAGGAGGATTGGCATGGATGTTAGCTCAGGGCTGACCTTCCTCAAAAAAAAAAAAAAACACTTTCATGCCACCATTCGTTTTTCTCCTCGTGAAATTCCATTGGGGTACTATAGGGCAGCTAGTATTATTTCTATTTATAGATGAGGCAAACGAGGACCCAGAAGATTCAGTGGTGTTTAATTAGGAGCACAGTGGTGGAACCAAATCAGGAACCCACGTGTCCTGAATCTTAACTCCTCTTTCTGCACTTCTCTGAGCACAGTTGCGAATTATTTGATGTGGATGATGAAGGAACATCTGGAAGAACTTTGAAAACTCTGCCAGATGGAACTGTTCCAAATTTCAGAGCACAAAGGGACCACAGGAGTGGTGGCTGTGAGGCTCTGCAGGTGTTACTCAATGAAGCTTCCATCAGTGCTGACAATAAGGCCCTAACTCTTCATCCCACCGCCCCTGTTTTTCACACTAATAAATTCAAGTGTGGTCATTCCAGTCTGACAGAGGGGCAATGGTCAGAGACAACTTTGTAAGCAGTATACTCACACTGTTGTAATGCAGGCTGTATTCTTGAGTCGAAATCTTATTTTTAATCTATTACACTTTAATTATAATTATTAGTATTTGCTAAACACTATATGCTAAAAACTGCACTAAGTGAAATTCATACATTATCTGCAGAGAAAATAGGTGCCCAAGTGGTTTTCCCTTACTAAGGAGGTAGTTAGGAAGAAGTCTCAATCTATGAGAAATTAGTTTCTTTGACAATTAACAAAGTAGGAGAAGGCCTTTAACACATTTCTTCTTGGGGATTTGGACTTTAAATTTACTGCTCATCTACTCATCCTGCAAGTATTTTTTGAGTACCAATTGTGGTACCAGGCTCTATTCCAGGTAGCAGGGATATAACTGAATAACATAAAACCACTATGTCTTAGTCCATTTGAGCTTCTATAACAGAATTCCATAGACTGGGTGGATAACAAACAACAGAAATTTATTTCTCACTGTTCTGGAGTCTGGGAAGTCCAAGATCAAGGTACTGGCAGATTTGGTGTCTGGTGAGAGCTCTCTTCCTGGTTCATATATGGCTGTCTTCTCACTGTGTCCTCACATGGTGGAATAGATGAGGGAACTCTCTAGGGTCTCTTTTATATGGGCACTAATCTCATTCATGAGGGCTCCACCCTCATGACCTAACCACCTCTCAAAGGCCCCACCTCCAAATACCATCACACTGGGAATTAGGTTTCAACATATGAATCTTAAGGGGACATAAACATTCAGTCTATATCCCTCTGCCCTTGGGCAGTGTACATTTTAGTGGGTGAGACAGATGATACACAAATATTTCATATTTCAGAGTAGTGAAAAGGGCTATACAGAAAAATAATGTAGAGTAAGGCCGCAAAGAAGGACAGGTATAAGTTGGGCAGCTCCTTAAGATGGGGCAAGGAGAGAAGACACAGCTGGGAGATGTGAAATGTGAAGTAAGCAGAGAGGCTGTTGTGGGTGTATTCTGGGTCACCCCAGGCAGAAGGCCAGCAAGTGCAAAGGGATTCACATGAGAGAGAGTGTTCAACAGAGGAATCAGAACCAGCAAAGCATCTTGCACCAGATAGAAATGTTCTTGCTGACGATATTTAATTTGTTGTCAGCCTCTCTAATTTTCCTCTGAACATTTTTCTCTCTCGCTCTGAGTATGATTCTCTTCTGGCTGAGTCTCTTTGATCTGATTGTTTATGTATTTCTTTTTGGCCATGTTATGTTGACATTTCTGTCAACCCCCTAAAATCAGATTCTAAAAATGGAATATTCTTCTAATAGTCATGATCACTTGAATATAAAATAACCTGGCACATGAAAAGACAGAGCAGTGAATTATGGTTGCTTTACAATTGAATCACAATAAGTTTTGATGGATTGAAGGAAGAGGCCAAATTACATGAATTATCTCTCCTGATGCTTTCCCTTTTTCTGAAAGGAATACTGACTTTAAATCAATTATACCTATGAAAAGAAAGAAAGCTAAGAGCCAGCATTTCTTGAAAGCCCACATTGTGCAAGGGGCTCCACCGAGCACTTCACATGTTCTTTCTAATCCTTACAGAAATGCTATGTGGTCATTATCATGACCCCTCTTTTCAGGGGAGAAAGCTAAGGCTCGAGTGGAATAACCGTCCCAGTATCCAGTCATATTTCCCTTGCTCCAGAGCTTGTGTTCGATCATCCTCTCCTGTTTACAGCCGGGAGGTGACAAGGGTTTTTATGCCTGGGGGAGACATAGTCAGATTTCTGTTTAAAATGGAGAATTCCGGCAGCAGTGTGAAGGGTGGATTGGAAAGGGATGAGCCTGGCGTTGAGACAAGTGGGAGATAATTTCAGTTCAGGAGAGAGACCTGAAACCGGCATTGTTGTCAATAGTGATTACAGGAACAATCAGCGACCCTCAGGAGGATGCCTTTGGAATCTCTTATCCAAAATCAGGTGAATATGGGTAGAAATGCCTATTCAAATAAGCCACAGAATAATAACTTTACCATGTTTTATGTAATCTTCCTATAGCAAAAGAACACTGCCCTCTATTGCTTTTTGTCTCATGGTTCTCAATGGTCCAAATTATGCCAGAAAGGGAGATACTACGGTCAGTGGGCATAGCCATTAAGGGTTTGAAGTGTGCCAGTGGATGACCAATAAAGAGGTCCCAACTAAATGATCAGCTCAGCACAGGCACTCAGGAATCTCAACCAGCTCTCCTAAAGTAAATACAGGCTTTAGCTCCCTGCCTGACAGAAGTGATAAAGAGGCTCTGATATGTTTGCACAATTGCACAATTTTCAAACTTTATTGAAAATGTTAGTAACTGTAATTCAGTTCCCTAATCTAAATCGCCATGCAGAATACATTGAATATACTTTTTTTGCCTTGCTTTTGAAAAGATGGAATAATTATGAATATAAATGACTTCTGCTTCCTTCATGTAAAAAAGACATTATATACATATAAGTCAAATAGAGTACAAGAGAGAAATAGATGCAGTGTAATAATGATAAGGAACCATAATATCTGCGTGGAGGTGGATGCAAAATTGCCACTCATTACTCGAACAGGGAGAAAGTTAGTAGGCAATTAGCAACAGCAAATGCCAAGTGGAAGGATAATTTGTAAGACAACAATAAACATAGTCTATACCAATGAGACAGAAAGAAAGAGGAAGCTCAAGTGCCAATAAAACAAGCGTAGCAGCCACGGGAAGGACTGCGTTAGCACAACGAGAAAATAAAACGAATCTTCCACATTCCTCATCATAACTTCCAGCATTTTTGTTCTTCGGCTTGTTCTGGACTAGCAGCAGCAATAGCCAAGTTTAGAAAATTATAGTAATAAAAGCCACATTATGTGAAAAAGTTTGCTTTCAGCCAACCAAACATCACCAGGACCTATTCACAGAGCAAGGCAAGCTCTTCTGAAAAAAAGGAGCCATAAAAATAGAAAGCAATGATTCAGCCCTTGAAAATCAAAGAACAAATAATTATACAATCAGTGAAGAAGGACCTGAGGGTCTAAATCAGTGTGCTTGCCTACATCCACACACACAGGAAATAATTAAAGTGAAGAATTTTTAAAATTAAGAAACACAATGATGGGAAACATAATCTCAGAACATCTAACATATCAACTAATTTTCAGTATTTACCTGACCTAAAGCATTCCAGACCAATTCTTAGTTTCAATGACGTTTAGAGAGACTATAATTTTCCTTCATATCCTATTCATTATTCAGAGAAGCCTTTTATACATGGATAGATATAACTATTTGTGTCATATGTACAATGAATGAAGTCTGCAAATAATACGTATAAACATTTCTGAAGTAATTTAAGAAATTCTTAAGTGTGTACTTTGTAACACACTTCATACACATTATCTGGTTTAATCCTCACAGCCCTATAAGGTGGGTATTATTATTTCATACCTCGTATATAAGGAAACTGAACCTTAAAACGTTAATTTCTTGCTCAAAGTGAAGCTGGATTTTAAACTCAGATATATGAGATTGCTAAGCCTGAGCTCAGAACAATAGAGATGAACAATATAAATTATATTTGAGAAGAGGATTCTGGAAAGTAACATGAACCCAGGGTCAGACTAAGTTAGAATCCTGGCTCTATTCATGCTACTCTCCTCTTTAAAATCATTCAACAGCTGAGTTCACT
This sequence comes from Ceratotherium simum simum, assembly GCF_057802395.1. Classification (NCBI taxonomy): domain Eukaryota; kingdom Metazoa; phylum Chordata; class Mammalia; order Perissodactyla; family Rhinocerotidae; genus Ceratotherium; species Ceratotherium simum. Next base: position 30,326,391 of record NC_141909.1, on the reverse strand, counting down.
TAATCTTCACAATAGCCCTGTGAGGCAAGAATGATGATGATGATGATGATGATGATGATGATGATGATGAAGATGATGGATGGTGTTGATGACAATGATGATGAGGAGGAGGAGAAGGACCGTGATGGTGGAGCTGATAATGATAATGTCCATTTTACAGGTTAGGATAAATGAACGGTTAAGTAACCTGCTCAGAGTAACCTGGTTAAATGAGAAGCCAAGTTAATCTTGACTAGAAAGCCTGTGATTTTAGCCACGCTACTAAAATCCTGGAACATCTTTTCCCCATCTAAGTACCATTGTTCACATCTCAGCTGTATTAGCTTCTATTGCTGCATAACAAATTACCACAAATTTAGCTGCCTAAAAAATATATTGATCATCTTACATTTTCCATGAGTCAGGAGTCTGAGTGCAGCATAGTGGGTCCTCTGCTCAGGGTGTAACCAAGCTGCAATCTAGGTGTCAGCTGGGCTACATTCCTTTCTGGAGCTCAGGGTTCTCTTGCAAGCTCATGTGGCTATTGGTAGAATTCAATTCCTGTGGTTGTAGGACTGAGGTTCCTGCTTTCTGGCTGGCTGTCAGCCAGGGACTTCTCTTGGCTTCCAGAGGCCCCCACAATTCTTTGCCATGTCGCCTACTCATGATCCTCTCATAACACGGCAGCTTACTTCTTCAAAGCCAGGGGGCAAAACTCTCTGACTTCTAGTCTCTTTTAAAGAATTCACCTAATTAGATTAGCCCACCCAAGATAATCTCCTTTTAATTAACTTAAATTCAACTGATTAGGAATCTTAATTATATATGCAAAATCCCTCCACCTTTGCCATATAATGTACTATAATCATGGGATTAATATCCTATCACCTTTGCCATATTCTATAGAGTGAACTAAGTTATAGGTCTTGTCCTCACTCAAGAGGAGGGGATTATGCAAAGCCATGATTCACTGGGGATCATCTTAGAGTTATGCCTACCACATTAGCTTTAACATTACTTCCTTTAGGAGTTCTTTGCTGTTCCCTGCATCTAAATTACTCCCCAACTCCCAAGTGCCTTCCTGTACTTTCTCAGCACAGAATTTATCCCACAGGATTGTGATGGCTTATTTCTCGCTAGATGTTAAGCCCTTCCAGCCAGAGATTTTATCTTGTTCACTATGGTACCCCCAGCATCCTTCTCAACGCCTGGCACTTTGTCAGCATATGATAAACAGGAGCAATTATTATTCAAACAGCATTTGTTCAAAAATATTAGTGCCTCCTAATAAATAAGGTTTAAGGCTTAAATATCACATTGTCTTCTGGGATTTTTACCCAGTTCTTACACTCAGCCAATATTTTCACAGACATATATAATAACTCAAAAGTCTACATTACACTAACAAATAAATATAACAAACGTGATAGTCTTCACATCATCACTAACAGCAGATTTCTAATTCATTTATTTTCCCACTGTTTTCTGATAGAGATATTCTCACATGTGCAATGTGAAGTACATTTTACAGTTTCACAATGTATTTTTAAGAAAGCAAAACTTCAAATTGAATCCTTTGGCATTATATAAATGAGTAAAGAAAATAGATTTACCTACTTGAAGACTGAAAAAATAGTCCTAAATTTCAGAGTTAAAATTTTGGAAAGTACAAACCATGAAAGATTATATCACCACAATGTCATAAAATACCTGAAAGCAAGGAAGTCTATAAGGAAAACAAAATAGAATATTTTGTACCAAAGTAGAGGGTAAAGTTGAGGTGATACAAAATAGATCCATAAGAGGAAAATGTTTTAAAGTCCCAAGCCATAATTCCACCATGGCTTACTCTAGATGAGCAATTCAACACCACAGTAGAAACTATAAACTGACATTTATCATTCATTTAAAAAGCCACAATGCTACCTCTCTGCATTCATGAGTAACTTAAATTCCATAATATTACCCTTGAAAAACATATCTGAAATTTACCTCACCTTTCTTACAAGTGGAGGCACAGAATCAGTCAGATATTTTTTCAGGTTACAGTCAAAACTCCCTAAAGTTTAAACTATTTTATACTAGCATTTATGCATGTAAAGAACCACAGTGTGGATGATATGATGAGTCTTTGCTCTGTTTCTGGGTTGAGCCTATCACTGGGATAATCAAAAAAACAGCCAGCTCTATAATTATTCAAGATTGAAAAAGACACGTTCAGAATTTGGAAGACATTCAAACTATCGCCTACAGCAGTCTTTTTAAAAAGTTCTAAGGAGACTCCATAACCAGTTTATTGCTCCATTAAACAAAAGTATATCTTTCCCTGACATGACTTCAGGATTCTCTGTTAGTGAAGGACCTAGCTTCAAAATTCCCCAAGAGAAAGCTTGTAAATCATGCATGAAAATAAATGTGAGTCCAAGTGCTCTGGGCTGCTCAGAGGTGAGAGAGGAGCAAAGGATGGAGAAGAAATCTGTTTGGTCCTTTGAAAAGTCAGACAATAAATAAATGAAAATAAGAAACTGGGACTAAAATAACAGAGTTTCTTTCCTATTTTGTGCCCTGTCTGTGTTTGCAGACAGACCCAGAGTGTGCTCCGTACCTAGCCATTTGTGTTGGGTTGCCCAGATGAGAAGAGCAAGAGAAAGGAAGAAGCACAAGGGCCAACAAGGCTTTTGCGGGCAGAAGAGAAATGGCAGTATAATGATGTCTCGGATCTATATTTGTCAGCTCTTACAGTAAACTCTGCTTTCTACTGTCTATTAATAGTTGGCACTTCTGCAAATCCATAGTTAAAAGGTAGCCGATGTCCATAATGATGACCTGAGGTCTGCAAGAGCCTGGAGAACTTCCTGCTCCACCAAGAGAGGTCACATGCCCTCTGTGTCCTGAGCTCCAACCATTCCGGACGGGCTTGTGCCCTCTGCAATGCATCCTAGGAGGATGCTCTATGCCTTTCTTACCCTTCCCCTGTTAGCATGGCGCTAGGCCCAGAGTAGGGGGCTCCGTAAAAACTTGTTGAATTAATGAACGGAAGTCAGTGCGATGGGACTTTTTTCCTCTTAAGCTTATTTTAACTCCTCGGGCTACAATGGAAGGCACTTTCTCTCATGAGTATCGGGGATTTTCCTCTGACTACTCGAGGACTTCACCCTTTCCTGCACACCTTATACTAATATATTGCTGTACTCTGTCCAAAGGCTCTTGTAATTTCTTTCACACAGCCCCTCCTTTATACTCTCATTGCCTACAGCAGTATCTGACATGTAAGAGGTACTCAACAAACAGTTGTCAAACAACTGAATCAATAAATTGCCTCTCCCACAAACCCTCTCCTGGGTTGCTGTGAGAGGTCCTTCATTGGATGGACTACTTATATATACATATACTTTATTCTAAATTGCATTAGTCATTATTTCCCAGACTTACCTAGATTTTCCCCTATTGTTCCCTCCTTCTTGAATGTCCTCATGTTTGAGTCCATTGGTGGACATTCTTTTTATTCTCCAAGGCCTAGTTCAAATATCCCTTCTTCCAGGAAGCCTTCCCTCATACCCTTGACTATGGTCTTCCCTACTCCAAACTCTGATACTGCTGAGGCTGATCCTCTACTCCGTTAATTCCTCTCACAAAGAAGCCTTAATACTAAAAAAATTTCATTTTAGGAATTTTAGTGTTTTATGTTCAAGATGAAAATGACTTTAGTTTAATCATAGAAATTTGGGATATTTGGGATAAGGTGATTATTCTCTAATAAAAGCAGAAGAATGAGAAAGTAAATACATTAACTTTACCCAAAAGTCTGATATTTACTCTCAACATTATATAATGAGTAAAAATCAATTTAATATTGTAAAACAAAGAAAAAGTACACAGTAACAGTTGTAAAAACTTTGAGGCAATTTGTTAACTGACTGAATTTTAGTTTTTAAAGTTGCTTTTCCAAAAGCTAAATAGGCAAAGGCCTAAGATTTGGATTTCTGAACAGATAGCACCGTACTCCACGTTTTTAAAATCACCCAGTCAATTCGATTAGTGAATGTTTCTTACAAGGTTTGTAAACGGCATGCGCAAGAAGCATTGTTTTTTTTCCCCCAAGATAACCCAGTTAGGCTTGACAGATTGTTTACAATAGTACCCTGAAGACACATTCTGTGGCGCTCAACTGTATAAACACACATTTGAGATATACACTCTGCCTCATAACATTTGTTAAACATCTGAAACGTGAAGTCAATCCGGTTAGTGTGTTCTTTGCACCTCTTTAAATAGTAGGAAGGGAACGAATCTCTAGACCTTACAAGCACATCTATAAACTCCTACTTCAATTGGCATGTACCATTGAAGAAGTCAGAAAATAACTCAGAGACCTCATGAAAAGAAAGAGATGAGGGATCCAAAGAGACATTATGAAAATATATGGCAAACAGAGATGGAACACCAGTTATGAGAAATATGAGAGGGACAGGGAAATGGTCCTCTGCTGAGGCATACCCTTGCAGGGTCTAAATTTCTACCATTAAGAACTCATCCCTTTGGATCAAAACATCCCATAGGAATGCTCTGTTAAAATGTAAAATTACCTGGAATATTAATACAGATCAGTTACCAGCATCATAGGCTCACAAAAGGCGCCGTGATATCTCTGAAAAACCAAGGATAATGGATTTGGCTGAAGACTTGTAACAACAGTGACAAAAGAAAATGTTCATGGCTCTGCTCTCACCAATTTTTCTTAAGAACCCCAACTCTCTTCAAATTCCTTTGAAATAACTCTGGATATTCCCAAAGGGAATTTGCATTCCAGGAATTCCTCCTCCTGGTTAACCAATGTGCACCTACTTTCTTACACTACAGATAACCAAAGGGACCACTATGCAATGAGGCCACCAAAGACTCTATGGTGAAGATCCCTGCCATCTCAAGTGCCAGCTCTGTGCCTTCGATGCTGTGCCTGCTGATGCCTGATATTGGAGGAATTCATGTTTTTCCTAGGAAGCCATCTTTCCTCTCAGCCAAAGCTCTAGCCAACTAGCGCTTCTTATGTCTTGAGCCTTAATGTATCAGCATTTTACAATTTTGCTCACTGCTTTATTGTAACTCCTGTGTCTCAGGACTCTGGGTTGAATCATTTGATTTTCATAGATGACTCTGTGGTCAAATGTACAAGAAATTTCAACAACCTCGCATACAATTCTATTGGGTTTAGGGAATTAAACCTATTTAAATTCTTATAAATTCTCCAAGCATTAACTCATTTTCTCTTCTCATATTTTGGTCTTCAAACACCTCTCAGCAATGTTTATTTTATTCTTTTCCATTTAGAAACCATTTTCCTTGATGAAGAAAATAGAAACAAATAGAATTTATGATTAAGTTGGCTCTTTTTTTGATATCTGTTAACATCATAACGTCTTTGGACAGCAGACACATAGCTTCCCTTTCCACATCTTTTCTAGCCATTTTTGGTAATCTTGAATATTTATAAAACTTAATCTTAGATTGATCCACAACCATTCTGACTCAAACCTTACAGTTTCATGCCTATCTTGTGTACTTTTTCTTGGTCATGAGGTCTTTTTGGCTTATTTAGTATACTAAAAAATCTGAGTTCATGAGAGAGTTAATATTGTAGCTATTTTGAGTATTTTGACTTTCAATCTCATTTCCATCTCATTTAAATTAGTCTCACTTGCATAGTCAGAATTATATATTTTTTAAAACCTCTCATTACCTTTAAAATCATATTCTTTTAAAGAGGCTGTCCATGGGATTTGCCTAGTTTTGGGGATCTGTCTTCATTGGAGACAGAATGGTATAAGGGAAAGAACATAGACTCTAAAGTCTAAAAAGTCTGTGGCCAAATTGTAGTCTGGCTGGTGCAGAAGAGATGATCCATAAATATTTGTTGAATAAGTGAATGAGTGAATGAACTGTGATCTCAAACAAGTCATTGAATCTTACTGAGCCTCAGTTTTTTCATCTGTAAAATGGTAACACAAATATCTATCCTAGAGGACCATGGTCAGAAGTAAGTGGGTTGTATCTGTGGGAACACTCCCAATGACAGCATCCTTTTTTTTTAGCCTTGCACCAGTTCTGGATCCACCTTGGGATTTAGGGATGCTTGTAGGATTGGCTGTCCTGACAGTTGGCTCTCTAAAAATTTTTAAGCTTTTATTTTTATTAAATTTATATATACACATATTTTAAAGAGTCATCCAGGTCTACAAGTTTTGTTAACAATCAGCTGTCATCAGCCTTTTCCACCAGTACTCCCAACTTCCCCTTCTTCAGAGGTAACCATTTTTAACATTTTTAGCAGATTCTGTTGGTATTTACCTCCATATTTCTAAATAACATGCTTCGGTTGCTGCTTCTTGATTTATCCAGCTCTAGACATTATCTATTGACTTCCCACATGGAAGATTAGTACCCAGCACTCTTTCCTTCCTTGTCTCCACCATACACAAATGCCAACTTCTCACACCTCATCCTCCCAATATAGTTATTTAAAATGTTTGATTAGATCAACATTCAGCGTGGACCTTTTTTGACTCTGTGTACCATTCAAGGCTAAGACATGGGATAAACAGTGATTACCTTTCCCTTCTTGAACATTTTTATTTATCTCTAGCAATTAAATTATCTTATCTGTTTGTTTACTTAGTTTTCTATGTTCTTGCCACAGATTAATTTCAAATTTAACATGTCTAAAATGAAAACTTTTGACATTCTCCCCTCCCAATCTGATTCTTCTCCCAATCTTGCTATCCCCATGAATGGCCTTTCTCAAATTGCTAAAATCACATTATTCCTCCTTTTCCTCCACTCCTCACACTTAATCTTTAAGCAGGATGCACCCAAAATATATCTTAAATTTATCTTCCCATTTCCTCTGCCACCAACTGGTCCAAGCCCTTTGTTGCTTCACTTAGATTTTTCATGAAGTTCTATAACTGGTATTCCCTCTTCCACTGTCCTCCCTCTCCAATTCATTCGTCACACAGCAGAGAGGCCTTCAAAAACTGCAAACTAGACCATGTTTTTTTTGTGTATGTGAGGAAGATCAGCCCTGCGCTAACATCCACGCCAACCCTCCTCTTTTTGCTGAGGAAGACCGGCCCTGAGCTAACATCTATTGCCAGTCCTCCCCCTTTTTCTCCCCAAAGCCCCAGTAGATAGCTGTATGTCACAGTTGCACATCCTTCTAGTTGCTGTATGTAGGACGCTGCCTCAGCATGGCCGGATGAGTGGTGCATTGGTGCGCGCCCGGGATCCCAACCTGGGCCGCCAGTAGCAGAGCATGCGCACTTAACTGCTAAGCCATGGGGCCGGACCCTAGACCATGTTTCTTCACTATGTGAACTCCTCAATGGTTTCCTGTTGTATTTCATGTAAAAACCATATAAGGTTCACTCTGCTCCAGTCCCACTGACCTTTCGTCAGTTCCCAGAACACACAAATCCCATTCTAGCTGCTGGGCTTTAGCTGTTCCTTCTGCTTGGAACGTTCTTCCCAAATTCTCTTCATTGCTGCTCCTTCTCGTCTTGCAGCCACTCCTCAAAGAGGCCTTCCTTGCCTGCTCTACATAAGGTAGGTTCGAAAGAGGCTCGATTGATACCTAATGACTAAATGTTGGACTGTAAGGAATGACTAAATGCAAAAAGTTTTTATTTTACAAGGACAAATAATAAACTGCTGTGGTTTCCATGTAGATGTGATGGCTGTGGTGGTACAATTAATCAGATGCAGAACTGGGGTGAAGAGAAAGGTAGACCAATGGATTGATGAGCATGATAGAAGGATCTATCCTATTTAATACCTTTGACAGTAATTTGCATGAAGAGTAGAAAACATGCTTTTCAGGTCTGCATGTGGCATAGGACCAGGTGGAGTAGCTGGAGTTCTGGAAGATAAAGAGGGCTTGCAGTAATCTCGGGTGGCTGGAGTGACATCAGGGTTGGAGCTGGAAAGACACTGTTTGAACTGATAAGGGCAGATACAACATCTACTGGGGTCCAGGGAATCATCCAACTGCAAACAGCAAGGGGAAATGCTGACTTACCAATGGTTTGTGAAGTGTAGTCATTGTTGTTAAGGAGTACTCATGCAACTTAATTCATTTACTACTCTGCCTACTGTGACGAAGGCCATTTCCTGCCTACAGGAAATTCACAGTCTTACTTTTAGCTACAACAGTTGGGATGCAGGCTCCAGACACAAGTGGGTGATAGTATCACACTACCTTGTGATCCCCTGGACCTCATATGGCTTGGGGTGCCAACTTCTGGAGGTCATATTTTGAAAAAAGGATTGTCAGGCTGTAGGATTTTCAGAGGTGAAACAATTTGGATGTTGATAATTCTAAAAGTTAGAACATATGATAAAGAATGGTTAAGGGAAATGGAGCAGTTTAACTCAGGAAGATAAATTATTTGAGAGAGCCAAGAGTATCCTCAAGTATTTTGAAAGTGCAATATAATATCTGTGATAGTCACTTCAGGACTGTTCTGAGCGACAGGGCTGGGAGGCACAAGTGAAGCTGAGGGAGAGAGAGTCCACCCCAAGTTGAGGTGTGTTCTAACAAAGATCCACCACTTCTCCACAGTCTTATGATAGGATGAGCTCCCTGGCAGAGGGGTGAGCCACTGTTACTGGGGTTTGCAAGACTATCCAGCATGACCTTTTGAGATACATGGGAAGGACACATGTGCAATGAGAGGTTGGTGCCTCCAAGGTGCCTTCTGACTTGAGATGCAGTGATGCTAAGCCAGGGGAAAGTCCACAGAGGCCCGACCAGTATAAGCTTATATTTAAAGACAGTTAGAAAGAGCATAAGTTAAGCTACTTTCTTGTTTGTACTAAGATTTACTTTCGTGCACTTATTCTCTGTGGAAACAGTGGAGTTGGCACGTGCACCATTCCTCATAAAGCTTTCCTATTATCATTGATCAGGCTACCTGGCTGGTGATCATAAATGAATAAACAGATACAAATTCCCAAATAAGCAGACACTCACTTCTGTTTTTATATACACTAAATGCTATTTTTCTCTGCTACATTATGTATAGCAGAGGAGATATTAGATGATTAGATAATACAAACGATTAAATTGGGAACATTTTTCCTCATGAAAGGATATTATGAATTTCTGGCGGCCTTTAGTACTTCCCACTACCAACCTCCTCTCCCCTCCACCCTACACATGGACACACACACACACACACACACACACACACCATATGGCTTCTCTTGTAGGAGTCGATTGAATACTGCTGAAGTGCATTAACTGATATCTTCATCCCAGCACTCACACTAAACTTGCCCTGATAAAAACGTTTTTATTAATAACCTAAAAATTTAATGAGAGCTCTATCTTTAAAAAAAATATCCACTGCTCTTTTTACACTAAATTTATAATGAGCCTTTGGGAAATTTCTGAAGTTCTTACACATGTATTAATTCCCATTAATTAACTTAAAGGCTAAAATGCAAATAAAAGTAGTTTCGGTCTTTAGAAAGGGCAGGGCTCGGAGTAGGAGAAGATTCCCTGACTCAGGATATTATCCACACTCGAGTGAGCTGCTATCTTCCTCTTGATTCTGGCTTCTTGTTAAGACCAACACTGAGCTACAGCAAGACTTAGCAGAAGCTTCCCCAGAAGCTGGGGCTATCTCTCCACAGTAGCATGTCAGGAGCTGCGTGAGGTGATGCAAAGACCACACACAGGCTAAGTTCCAACCCCAGCTATATCTTATATGACCTTATGCAAGTTATTTACTCCAACGTGAAAGTAAAGAAGCACACCAGAAAAGTAACATAAACCAGCAGTTAATGGTGCTTGCAAAGGCGTGTTCCTGATTCTATATCCTGCTAACTTTATCTAAGGGATCCTCCCAGCTCCATTGAGGAATTGGCAAAAATGACATTATCCCCATTTTCAACAGAAGAAAAATGCACACAAGTCAAAGGATTTCTCCCAAAATGTTAAGTGCTGACATGTGTGGAATATTATTTCAGGAAAAAAAAAGAACCCAGCCAGCTATTATATCCATGATGCAAAGATAAAATAAATTTTTCCCTGGGCCCTAGGATAATTTGAAATGGAGCTGCAGCAGTGTTCTTGGGTAGCGGGACACCCCTCCCCAAATGCACAGCCACAAGCATCACTCAAACAATACATGAGGACAAATGGCCAAGACAGAATTTGAAAGTGGCACTTGAAAGCTGATGCTTGGGCTGCTAAACCGTTCCTCCAGCATAATAGCCTCACAGAAGGAGGACGCTGGCAGGCGTTCTTCATCGGCTGGCCTCTGAACACTGCTGCTCTCTGATTGTCCTACAGGAAGCTCTGCCACACGAGGGGAAGTAATTATGCACCCAAGGAAGGCAGAGAATGTACTCGGTACGCTTACAGCACGGGAAGGGATTACAAGGAGCAGCGCTGTGTTAGAACAAGTCTCTGGCGATCCACTCTGTCATGATGGGAGGGCCCCCACACAGCCCGGCGGGTTGCAGCCAAGAGGCAAAGGGCTTCCTCTGCTCTACTTGGGGGCCCAGAGAAAAAGCAGACAGGGGAGATGGGGAAGAGGAAGATGAGCAACAGAAGATTGGTTTTTTTAAATGGAAAGTAGCTACCAGTTAAAAGATTGCTTCGGGAACACCAGGGAAAAGGGAAACATATACAAGCTTAATTAATAGAATTCAGATGAAAGAAGGGTGAAGCAATTAAATATTCATTATAGATCCCATAAAACTATGATAGAGAACAAACTCAATTGAAAAATGCATTGGAGAAACAAAAACTTTAAAAATTAAGAATTTGGAGGAAACAAGAAAAAGCAAACAAGTTGTTCAAATTGAAATGTCAGTATATGACAGGTGTTCCAGGGGTGTTCCATGTAGTTGAACGATTTGCAAGTGGAAGGACAGAAATTTTGAAGGTAGACAGTGTGGGTCATAGCAGATGTTGCAAAAACTGGACAGGAGGCTATTTCTGTGTTCAGTTTAATTCAATTTACTCCTTGATGAACTGAACGCAGAAAATTCTAGAATAGAGAAGAAAATAAAACAGAGCTAGGGAATAAAAATAATGATGATAATAACCATTATAAAAATAGCTAACATTTTGTAAAATGTTCTCAGGTGCTTGCCAGTATACCAGGTATTTTAAATTTATTATCTTATTTACTCCTGATAACAACACTAGGTTCCATGATCATCCCATTTTACAGGTGAGGGTAAGAAGATTTAGAGAGATAAACTTGTTCAAGATCATAAAATGATTAAGTGGCACAGACAATATTTGAAATCTCATATCTGTCTGATTTGAGTGTCTGAGCTAACAAAACTTATGTAAAATTTCAGTAATTGTGTGCCCTGTCTTAAGCTTCTCCTCAAAAGCTCTCTAGTACGTGCGTATTTAAAATCACAGTTTCTTTTTTTTCTTTCCAAAAGCCATCCTCCAAAAATAATAGGTAAACTTAAAACTGTAACTTATCATCATGCTTATGGGGGAAGAGGGGGTGGGAGTTCCTAAAAGATGGGCCGGGAAACTGAGTTATGAATTTATATTTTAAACATTGAGGAAGTTTTTCTTTGATTTACATTTTTATCTGAGCTAATTGATGCTTTGGAAAACTCAGAGTATTTCAAAGAGCTAGGCTTTTTAAGTTCAGGCAAATTCTCTCATGTTTCTTCCCAGATCACTCAACCACATCTCTCCAGCTCTCTCAAGACATTAATATGTAATCTTCACCGAGCAAAGGATCAGGTCATAGAGTGAGTCACAGCACCTAGTAACACAAGTGCTTATCGGATGAAAAAGATTGATCACCCTCCTCCCACCTTCCACACAGCTGCACTTTGGGACTTGCTATTTCAACAAATCAAAGTATTTGCGAATCATGTGGTGTTCTCTGTGTGCATTCAATTCGGAAAAGAAACAATCTCCCCTCCCATGATAATCCTCAATAATCTCAAACCACAGAAGGCAGAATCCAGAGCAGATGGACACCCACAAGGAAAAGAAGAATGCTCCAGCCCCAGCCGTTTAGGCCATTCTGGCAAAGAGGCTTCATGGAAAGCTAGTTACCACTTCAGTGTGGTGCCAGATACACTCTAGCCATCCCTCTCCATCCCTCTTCCTTTGGGGTGGGGGGAAGGGGAGAAGGGTGGGGGCAGAGGACAGTGAGTTACCAGATCCTGTCCAGGAAAGATCTGAGGGTCTTAATATTGTCATCCAACCATGGGGTGCTCACAAGATTAAAAACAAGGCAGCAGTGTGAAATCCAATTTGTAGATTCAAAAATTTGAATAGCATATTAATCATGGCATGTTATAACCTCTGTGCTAAGTGTTTTAAGCACACTCCGCTCTCAGCCTCTCCAACAGAGGTCCTAAACATCCATCAGCCCTCCACGGATCCAACATCTCCATCCCAACTTTGCCCACTTCTGCAAAGAATTCTGCTTATTGAGCAAAATTCTCCAAGTAAGAGTGTATTAACTACACCCAAAAACTAGTGCTTCCATAGACTGAAAGAATTAAGCTTATTATTGGGCGATGACAGCGTGTTCATCAACTTCAATGAACCAAGAAAATCGAGTCTTTTAATCTGCACATTTGGTCCCAGAAGCACTGGGCATGCTTTTCCCAGGAATCCATTCCCTCCTACTTCCCTTGGAAGCCCCCTGCCCGCTGGAAAGCCACACGCCCCAACCGTCACCCCCCTGCCCCTCCGCCAGGTCCTTAAGAAGAAGTATTTTTCCATAAATAGCCACAGAGAAAGTAACAATACAATTTAACCATCAGATGTTCCCCCGAAGATTCTGCTTACCTGTCTACACTTTCTCCAGGAGCCAAAAAGAAATGAGTACATTAACCTGGTTTATTAAATTAAGCAATGAATTATATTCAAGCCTTCTTCCTTCTTGTTCAGCCTATGTTTTTCCTTATGTATTTGCTTATCAGTTACTCCAGTGTCCTCAGAAGCACACATAAAACAACAACAAAAATCCTACAAAGTGAAATAGCTTTAATAGTGGAAATTTTTTTTCCCTGAGATTTCAGAAATTCTAACTTGAACCTCTTTGATGTGCCACCCACCATGTTGAATAGTTCATCACAACTCCTTTTTTCTTTATTATATATAGTTTTAATACCCTGAGAAATAAAAGTGCTGAACTCTATCTGATATTTTACTGAACTCCTGAACTATTCTGAGTTAAGTATGACAGATGCCCTAATGCTTGAGCTAGAGAAGTTGCTCTTTTAGTTCATGCACGGAACATTTCCATTAAAAACCAGAGACCTCAGTTCTAACCTTGGCAGTGCCTTCTCCACATGATTAATTATTTTTGTGCGCAGGATAGTCCATTAGGGAAGTGTCAGTGTGCCTTAAGACTCAGATGCTTTTACATGGATTATTTTGCTAACTGTGTTCTCCCCTCTGTCTTCATCTAGAAAAATAAAGAATCACATTTCCTGTATTTTTATTTCAGATATTTTTTAGTTATTATGAGTTTTACATTTTAAATTGTGATTCTATTCAATACTATTCTCTTGAAGGATTCTATGCTAGTGTCACCGAACTTGTTTAAAAATAGAAAGTTAAAATAGAAAAATGCAATCAGTAAAATCTGGGACAGTCATTCAAAAATAATTTAGAAAGGAAATAATTCACATTTAGTCTTTTTGTCATTTGAGGATCACTATGACCTTTCTATTTATACAGACAGCATGATCTGCTCTGTACTGTATATACCCACAGCTCATTAAACAATATTCTTTGAAACTTTTGCCTATTGCGTTCCGATACTTTTATTGTCACTTCAGAAATATATCATTGAGTTGAATCCCAGGGGAAAAGGACAATTGGTGACCTATTACTATGTGAAAGTAAAATGTTTTCTGTATGTTTAGTAGGATATTTACAAAGAGGTAAGAATTTTAAGTAGAGTAATATTAATAGTTTTATAATTGAGTTAATGAAAAAACTCCCTGCATTTTCTAATCTACTTCTCATTTTGAAAGCAAAAACCGCATCTCTACCCAGCAGACAAATACACAAAAATATCTTCCCCCTTTTTTGACTTTTATCTTGCTCCTTGAATTACATTATGGTGGTGACCCTCACTCAATAATTTGATTTTCCAGCCACAACTGGAAAGGTAGAAAATCTACAGACATTTGTACCATCCTCTCTTTATTTTGGTCAATATCTCTAATTTCTTTTAAAGGTTCTTAAAATGTTTGGAGTTTTTTTAATTAAAGTTTTTGAAGTTGTTAGATTAATTGTGGCTCCTACTTGCTCATGATTTTCCTGATGAAGAAAGAGGAAAAGGAGAAAGTAAGAAGAGGAAGAGGAGCATCACATTATTATTATTATTATTATTATTATTCTTTGTTAAGAAGTGAATATGTGTTAGGCACTGTGCTAGGCGCTTTACATAAATTATCACTCATGCTCTCCTCTACCCTGTCACTTGTCCCATTGTGCATTTAAGGAAATAGTGACTCAGGAAAGGTAACCAACCGACACATCAGAAGCCACACAGCTGCTATGTGGCAGAGCTGAAATGACCTCTCTCCATTTTCTGGGTCAACCCCACAGGGCCCCACTGGAGAATATTAGTGGCTCTCACTATACCAGCTGTCATAGGGTCACTCAGAGCTTCACAGTAGCTTCTCGATCCCACACTCAAAAAAGGCATCAGCCATCCACTCCCTAAGAAGTTAATATTAGAGCTTAATTACTCTGGCTTAAGGCTTTGATGAGGATCAAAATTCAAACGTCTTGAGGATAAAGCTAAGAGTAGGGACCTTTACTGAAGGCCTATTATGCACCAGATGCAGGACATATATTCTCACTTAATTCTCCCAATCCTCTAACTCGGATGCTCTGAGCCTCCGACCACCATAACACTTTCTTGATGTGAATGAGCATTCTGAGACAGCTTTTGGTGACAGGAGAGTGGACAAGATTAAGAATGACAAAAATGAATATTTACACAATTCTTGCTAATAATTTGCATGGATCATTTAGAGGAAAGAGTAATAGGTTTAAAAATAAATTGCCATAGACCTAACACTACCCAACTTAATGGGCCCTTTAAACATTTCATTTGCTGTATTTCCTCTCAAATTCTGTGTCCACAGGCATATGTATAAACATACATTTATTGAATATGGAAAGAAACGGAATAAAAATGTAAATGCCTTATCCCTAACCCAGCAACTCCCCCGTCCCCAAGAATGAATATTTTTATTATGTTTCCATTCACTTCAAACAATTTCTGTGTGTTCCACCAGGTCAGGCTCTGAGTTAAAAATTTTATGAAATGTGTAAAGAAGTGTAAGACACATTGGAAATGCAATAAGAATGCAAATAATACTCAGCTTATGTTGATCAAAAAGATGATGAGAATAAATAAGACCATAACACTTAAACTAAGATTAAAGCATGTCCAAAATAAGGAAGCTGTAGGTTCCAATTGTTTGACTGTAATGTTTATAAATTTCCTTTCAACATAACTCAGAAATTCTCATGACTTGATCCATACCACATCTATCAAAAACTAGACTGCAGCTTCTAAAAAATACAATGAATTATTGTCTGAAATTTAGAACAAATGAGAAAAATCAAAGAAGATACTTTAAGCACCTAATATAATTGAATTAATTTATAAGGCACTTTATACCTCAATTTGACCCTCAAAACACAGCCGCGTTAATTACTTTATCCACATACACAAACGAGAAAACTAAGATTAAGAAAACAGCAACTTGTCCAGGGTCGTAAGCAGGAGACAGATGAAGGAAGACTTCTAACTTACACTGTCTGTCTCAAAATCACGTATACATAAAGTGAAGCCTTTGTAAAGTGTTGCTCTGCTATTTTAAGGGCATCAAGGGTAAAAGAAATTAATTTGATAGTATTTTTATATTTGAAATTGCTCTCTGTAATCTAATTATACTAGTATAATATCCTGAAAATATCCTGAAAAAATATCCTGAAAATTATAATCAAGTTTAATTGATTCAGAAACTATAAAGCACTTCTATTTCATATTTTACCCTTTTATTTCAAAAGACTCAAAACTTTAACTATTTATCACTGATGAGTATAATCTTTACAAAAATAAAGTGTCTCTAGATCCATTTGATTCTGACAGTTTGGGGAAGTTATTGGTGGATTTTAAGCAGGAATATTTCATGATTCTTGAAAGCAAAAGACCATGTTATGTTAAGGACAAGAAGAACAGTTCAAAATGACTGAAGTTCAGGGTGCGTACCACGATGACTATTGATGAAGCTAGAAAGACAAGTCACGACTGTACTGTGAAAGGCATTACGTGCAGTCTTAAGGAGTTCGAACTGTATCCTGGAGGGCAAAGCTAGCTCCCCCTACCCCTCCAAAAAAAGAAGACTTTACATAAGGGAGTGGAATGCTCAGGTTTAATATTTTTTTTTTTTTTTGTGAGGAGATCAGCCCTGTGCTAACATCCGCCAATCCTCCTCTTTTTTTTTTTTTTTTTTTTGCTGAGGAAGACGGCCCTGGGCTAACATCTGTGCCCATCTTCCTCCACCCTACATGGGACGCCGCCACAGCATGGCCCACCAAGCAGTGCGTCGGTGCGCGCCCGGGATCCAAACCAGCGAACCCCGGGCCGCCGCAGCGGAGCGCGCGCACTTAACCGCTTGCGCCACTGGGCCGGCCCCTCAGGTTTAATTTTTGAAAGGAAAACTCTGATGATAGATACGATGGATTGGTGGGGACAGTCATTGGCAGGAGAGATCACTTGGAAGGTGGAGGCAACAGCCCTTGATAAAGGTGGTTTAAATCTGGGCCATTGACTGCAGGGTGGAAAGGAAAGACCAGTTTGGGAAAATATTTAGGAGAAGAAATTTTTTTTTTTTTTGTGAGGAAGATTAGCCCTGAGCTAACATCTGTTGCCAATCTTCCCCTTTTTGCTTGAGGAAGACTGTCCCTGAGCTAACATCTGTGCCCATCTTCCTCTATTTTGTATGTGGGACACCACCACAGCATGGCTTGATGAGCAACGTATAGGTCTACGTCCAGGATCCGAACCCGCAAACCCTGAGCCACCGAAGCGATGTACAAAAACTTAACCACTATGCCACTGGGCCAGCCCCAAGGAGAAGAGTTTTTAAAAATTGATTGAAGTTGGGAGCTGAGAGAGCAGAAGGAGTAGAGGATAATTTTTGTGTTACAGAGAGGAGGAGGAGCAGGTTTGAGAGGGAAGGCAATGATTTCAGTATGTGGTGTTTGAGTTGCTTGCAGAATGTACAGATGTACAGGTGGGTGTTTCAGAGGTCATTGGAAGAATCTAGAGCTCACAAATAATGTGTGTTCAATAACTGGTCTAGATCATCTTGCTTAGAAAAAAATCCCAGATGTTCATAAGCCTTTGAAAAAAAGGAGCAGATTCTTTCCCTCTTTCATCATCCTGTGTTCCACATCACATTCTCTTCCAAATAGTTAGTTTCTCACTCCATCTATCAGAGGAGAATTGGTGTAATTCGAAGCTCTTCATGAACATTACAGTAGCAGTAGCCTGAAGACCATAAGTATCTTTGTAATTTAAATACCCTGTCTATGAAAGGAATGACTATATTTTAATAATTTATGTATAATTAACTCTATTTATTTAAAAGATATGTTTCTGAGTCCTTATTATGTGCCAGATACTGTGCTAGGTGCTAGGAATATAATAGCAAGCAAAAATGAACACAAATCTAGCTCAAAGAACTTTGCAGAAAGTGGGAGGAGAGAGATCTCACTCAAATAATCACACAGATGAGATCGAGTGCCCTAAGAAGAGAAACACAGCCCACAGTTCTATGAATATATAGAAGAAAAGAAGTTGTTCTAGAGAAAGCTTTCCCAAAAAAGTGATATTTGAACCAAAATCTGGACGATGAATAGGGGATGGTTGAAGAACAGCACAGACAAAGGCCCTGTGGTGCAAAGAAACGTGATGTACCTGAGGAGCTGAAGTAAGGCCTGTGGCTGTGCACGAGAAGGCGGGGCAGGGAATGCTATAAGATGATGCTAGTGAAGTGGACAGAGGTTGTAGGCCTTGTAAAATGTTTAGTCTTTAAACCAAGAACAATTGGAAGCCACTGGGTTTTGAGATGCTAGATGACATGATCTGATTTTCATTTTGGGAAACGCATTTTGTCTACAATGTAAATGACAGATTGGCTTCCTTCTTGCCATGGGAGCCATGTTACTCTATGCTGCTCTTTGCCCAAACTGATTTTCTGTTCTCTTCATCTCTTTGCAGAATCCTTGTACCCAGCGTTGGGCCAAGCTAGGGCAGACTTGGAAATGGCTCTTATATGTCCATGTAAGATGCAGGCTGCTATCCCTCTGGTATTGGGGACAGCTTTGTGAAAGGTGTTCAAGTGACAATGATGGAAGGGTTCACTGCTTACAAATCTATGCCTGGTGGAGAGTGTGCAATGAGAAAAGCGAGGTCACTTGGGTTCTAGTTCCCTGGCTGCCACTTTCTGGCTATAAAACCATGGGAAAATCATTTAAAATCTTCCCACTGCAGATTCCTTATTGTTAAAATGAAGGGAGAACAATAGACAGGCCCCCCTCTGCCCTTCTGATTCTATTTGAATGAAGAAAGCATACTTCTTAAGTCAAACCATTATATGGTTCCACAGGTTAAAAAAAAAAAAAAAAAAAAAAAGTTGATGTAATAAAATTCACATGTCTCTGGATTCTGCATTAGAGCATGCAGATATATACTCTAAAATTTAACCCGTTTGCTTTTTTTTTGATCTACCATTTAAAACTGCACTCTTTATATGTCGAACTAAACACATACTCATATTTACTTCTATTTATTAGCTAGCATAAATACTTTGAAATTTGTCTTTGGGCTCTTAAAAATCTTGAAATAGGTGCACTGTTTCCTTTTCGTGTAAACTAGGTTACAAATGATTAACAGACAGAATTGTTGGTACTTTTTCTCCCCACAATCTCAAATCCATAAGGAATATATACCTAATTTCAGCTTCATTGTATTAAATTGTAGAATACACCATAAAATACTGATACTACAACTTGCATCAAACAAGTAAACATTTGTTATGGGGATAGTAAAATTTACTTTTCACAAAAGGAGTCTACAGTAATAACGCATTCAATTCTATTTCCCAGAATGCTTCTTAAGTATGTTAATAAAGTCTTTATTGTGTCTGCTTATAAAAGTCGCCACCATTTCCCATTAGAAAGTCTCTGTTTATTCATCAAACATTTACTGACAGTGACTGCTGGGAGCAGACTCAGATTTCCACTCCATTACCCGTTTGTGGCATAAAGCACATTAATTATAGATATATTACAATATTCAACTCATTGAGGAAAAATTAGATGATCAAGGCTCATTTTCCTTGACAATAAGCAAGTTAATGAAAATACTAATTACCTGATGATGAAGTGGAGCCTTCAGGATTGAATGCTTAGCATCTGTAAAAGAGTTCTGTGAATCTAGCACAGAATATTAAAGCCAGAAGCATTTGAAGTCTATGAGGTGGTCTTTGCAATTGTCCAGCGCCCTTTAATCAGAGGATAAGGGATAGTCAGAGATAAGGCAGAGTTTTTCAAAACATTTGGCAAAAGCCATTGAAAATTCATACACTTTACCTAAAAATTTTTAATTAATGTTATGTGAAACACAAATCAATTTCATTTTAAATAATTTTGCAAATAGGCTCATTGTCAGCAAGGACATTGCCATCTCCCAGTTATCCATTTTGTAATAATGTCAGAACTATTTTCAGCCATTTTGAAATTGTAAGGGAGAAAATTTCCATTTAAAAATCTTCTCTCCTCAATTTCTAGACATTTAGACTGAATAGTAATAAGTTCCCAGCACAGGAAAGCCAGTCCACAACAGGTAAGGGATTTGGGGATCCTTAAAAAGAGGCCTTTTCCTAATAAGCATGTGAAAAGATGCTCAACATGATTTGTCATCAGGGAAATGCAGATTAAAACAATGAGATACCACTACACACCTTTTAGGATGGCTAAAGTCCAAAAAACTGACAACACCAATTGCTGGTAAGACTACCATGCAACAGGAACTCTCATTCATTGCTGGTGGGAATGCAAAATGGTATAGCCACTTTAGAAGATTGTCTAGCAGTTTCTTACAAAGCTAAACATAGTCTTAACATATGATCCCGCAATCACACTTCCAGGTATTTACTAAACTGATTTGAAAACTTATGTCCACATAAAAACCAAATGTTTCTATCAGTTTATGTCAGCACACAATGTTTATATCAGCTTTTGTCATAATCACCCCAAACTGGAAGCAACCAAGTGGTCTTTCAATAGATTAATAGGTAAACAAATTATGGTACATCCACACAATGGAATGCTGTGTGGCAGTAAGAAAATTAATGAGCTATCAAGCCACATAAAGACATGGATGAATGTTAAGTGCATGTTATGAAGTGAAATAAGCAGTCTTTCAGGCTACATACTGTATGATTCCAATTATATGACATTCTGGAAAAGGCAAAACTATAGAGATGGTAAAGAGATTAATGGTTGCAACGGGTTGAGGGGGAAGGGTGCAGAGTGGATTGGTAAAGTTATTCAGCTATTAGAGCAGTGAAACTATTCTGTATGATACTATAATGATGAATTCATGACACTATGCATTTTTCAAAACCCATAGAACTTTATAGCACTAAGAACAGACCTTAATTATACAACTTTTTAAAAAAATCATTTAGGAGGCCAGAAGATGCCAGGATGAGATACTAATGTGACAAAGGAATCTAAATGTATTACCACTGTATGAAACAACTTCACTCAATGGAGTAGGGGAAAAAAACTGCTAAACTAAAGTAATTTTCAAAACGAGTAGAGTCTGTAAGAATAAATGCAAAAAAAACTATACGTAAGCACTGTACTCTACTTGATAAAGTGGTTCCCCAGAAGGGTATAGGTTAACTATTCTGAAACAACTGTGCACATATACTGAAATTGAACAATTAGGTAAATGATGGATAGTGAGAGCCAAATTCTCACTGTCCGAATGGAAGGTTACAGATAAGCAAGGAGAGGAGACTAGAATGATTGACGTGATAATGGATTAGAATTAGATACATCAGTATAAGCAAATGTTTAGCTTAAATATAGATACAGACAGTTCCATACACACACACACATATATATATATGTTAGTATACACACACACACACACACATATATAGATTAGTATACTACATATATATTAAATTGTTCTGTCAACTGAGAATGTCTAGAATCAACTACACCCTAGTAGCAATGAACATACCTACAACCCAGATCCTAGTTTCTAATACCATTTTCCAATAAAAGGAACCAGGAATAAGTCAGGAAATATACAAGATGAGCCTGAAGTTGTAGTGCCAGAAAGTAATGTTAAAATATATGTATATAATAAATATTTATGCATATATAAAACCACATTTATGGGGAGGAAGGGAGTATGTCAAAGCGACACAGGAGCCAATTGAAAGAGCTCCCAGGGGCCGGCCCGGTGGCATAGCGGATAAGTTCGTGTGTTCCGCTTCAGCAGCCTGTGGTTCCACAGTTCGGATCCTGGGCACGGACCTGCTTACCGCTCGTGAAGCCATGTTGAGGTGGCTTCCCACATAGAAGAAGTAGAAGGACCTACAACTAGGATATACGATTATGTACTGGGGCTTTGGAGAGAAAAGAAAAACAAAAAGAGGAAAATTGGCATCAGATGTTAACTCAGGGCCAATCTTCCTCAAAAAAAAAAGAAGAAGAAAGAAAGAGCTCCCAATGATCAAGACTGAAAAATTTTGAGCAAAAAAATAAAGTAATATTGGATTACAACCCAGAGTATAAAATAAATAGCTATGAGTCCATATTGAATAAATAAATAAATAAATAAATAGGGGCAAAAAGACAAATCTCCTATGCAGAAGAATTCCAAATAATTTATGTAGATACTTTGTCCTCAAGGAAGTGGAGTATAACTTCCTATTCTTTAAATAGAGGCTGCACATCAAAACTTCCTTCCAAAGAATACAGTAAGGAAATGAGGAAAAAGAGTCACTTCATAGTTGAGAAATCTGATAAACATTTCCTCAGCCAGGTGATCAAGGTTAACATCAAGAGTAACATTCAACAGTAATATATTGATCGTATGTACCCTTGTTATATGATGACAATGGCATTTTACCTTTATGGTCTTCCTCCAAAAAAAACATTACCCCACTCTAATCATGAAAAACCCCAATTAAGGGACAGTCTACAAAACACCTGACCAATACTCCTCAAAACTGTCAAGGTCATCAAAAATAAGGAAAATCTGAGAAACTGTCACAACAAAGAGGAGCCTAAGGAGACACTATAACTAAATGTAATATGGTATCCTAGATGGGATCCTGGAACAGAAAAGGGAGATTAGATAGAAACCAAGGAAATCTGAATAAAATATGAACTATAGTAAATAACAGTGTATCAATATTGGCTCATTGATTGTGACAAATGCACTATACTAATGTGGGGCGTTAATAATGGGGAGATCAGTATAAGGGAACTCTCCAGCATCTTTGCAATTTTTCTGTAGATCAAAAAGTATTCTAAAATAAAAGTTTATTTTAAAAAACAGGCCCTTTCCACACATGCCTGAATTATTTCTTCCACTTCTCAAACTGGCAGCCTAAATCAAAATAAGCAAACTGCTGAGTACATCTTCTGATTTCGTTCCAGCATCAATTTGTATTTTCCATGCTCTTTTGAATTCAACTAATAGCTCTGCACAGCCTCTCCCTTTTCCTGTGCATTATCCATTGAATGAGTTCCAAATCACTCTGCTGTGGAGCGGCCAAAGATCCCATTTGATGGATGGTCATTTCACACACCTGTTTTGGAGTCTTTGATTGATGTGCTGGCATACATCTAATGTAACTCCTCCTAATAGGGTAGTGAGGAAAATACACATTTGTGCAAGCTTCAGTCCAGTTTTCTGCTCATCCAAAAGGCTTAATTTAGAAACAGTTACTTAATAATTCAACATGGACAATTCCTTGATTCCCATTGACTTTCAATTCAATCAGCAAAGCTGCCTCTTGGATTTTCCATTATTATGAAGACTGATGTATTTTATAAGAGCAAACAGCTGCTCTGGCAGATTAATATTCCTTCTTGTCACCCTGCAGTGGAAGCTTACTTGGAATTCTTCCCTTGTGAAAAGAAGTTTGGATCCAAAGAATCTAACCAGCAGACCACAAATGACTTTAGTGCACCTCTGCCCCTGGGTCTGTTCTTATAACCATTGCCTACCAAAGTGCAGCAAGATCTTCAGATAGAGGGCCTCTCCTGAATTAAATGTCACACATAGTGAAATGTCCAAGCACTTGGAGTTGAGAGAACTAGGCTGTCATTTCAGACTTCTCATTTATTCTGGACAAGTTATTTAACCTCTAAATGCTTTATTCTCCTCCCATTAAATGGGAACAATAATACTTTCTTGGCCTGTCTCATAGAGATATGGGAGGATCATGCCTTCATTCAACAAATATTTCTTGATGACCTACTGTGTTGCAGGCAATGTGTAAGAACTGGGGATGTAAAAGTCAAGGAAAAAAAAGAAAATTGCTGCTCTCTTAGAACTTGCATTCCGGTAGAAAGAGACAGAAAATAAGTAAATAAAATAGTACTTTGATGGTTATAAGTGCAATTAAAAACAATAAACAGGAAGGAGGACAAAGACTCTTGGAAAGGAATAGAGGTCATTTTAAATGTGGTGATCAAAATAGGCCTCATTGAGCAGTGACATTTGAGTGAAGTCATGAGGATATCAGGAAAAAAAGCATTTAAGGAAAAGGAAACAGCACATGCAAAGGCCCCGAGGCAAAAGCAGGCTGGAATGTTCAAAGCATAGTGAGAAGGCCAGTGTTACTGGAACAAAGGGAGCCATGTGGAGAGCAGTAACAGATGAGGTCAGACAGGTAATGGAGAGTTCCACCAGGTCACATAGAGCCTTGCATATCATTGTCAAGACTGCAGTTTTTATTTTCAGATAGATAACAATTGAGAAGGGGAGTCATTTTAAACAGGGAAGTTACATGATCTGCTTTATACTTTAATAAGATCACTGTAGGTGGAGAATAGATGAGGGGCAAAGGCAGGAGGAATGGGATCAGTGAGTTAGCTATGGAAATAACCTAAGGAAGAGATCATAGTGGCTTAGGCCACATCCTGGCAGAGAAGGCATTAACAAGTGACTGAATTCTAGATATATTTTGAAGGTATAGCCAATAGAACTGTCTGAGAGATTGGATGTGAGACATGAGAGAAAGAAAAGCATCTCTTTCCAAAGTTTTTCTCTTAAACAATTGGAAAGATTAAGTTGCCATTTACTGACACAGGATATACAGTGTGAGAAATAATTTGGGGGAGAGAAAAGAGCAGAAGCTTAGTTTTGGAAATGTTATGTTTGATATGCCTGTTAAACATCCAAGTGAAGGTTAAGAGTAGACAACTGGATATACAAGTCTAGAGTTGGGAGGGAAAGTCCAAACTGAAGATACAAAATGTGTAAGTCATCAGTGTATAAATGGTATTTAAAACAACGAGAGTTGAGTTGTCACCTGGGTCTAAACGGTAGGGAAACAGAAGAGGTCCTCCAAGGATCGGCTCTGGGACATTCTAATGTGACAAAGTCAAAGAGATAAAGAGAAACCAGCAAAGAGCACGGAGAAGAGGCAAGGGTTGAGAATGAAGCAAAAGAAGGACAGTGTGGCGGTAGTGACCTGGAATCCAAGCGAAGAAAGTGTATTGAGGAGGGAGGAATTAACCACAGGAAATGCTGTTGATAGGTTAAGATAAGGTCTTAAGACCCATTAAAATAAGGTCTGAGAACTGACCTTTCGATTTAGTGATGTGAAGGTCATTGTGACTTTATTTGGTGGCAAGAGAGAAAGCACGATTACAGTGGGTTCAAGAGTAAATGGGAGTTCCCGGTTTTGATAATGCACTATGGTTATGTAAGATGTTAACATTAGGACAGCTAAGTGAAGGGCACACGGGAATTCTCTGTACTATTTTTGCAACTTTACTGTCAATGTAAAATTGTTTCAGAATGAAAAGTTAGAAAAAGTCCATGGGAAGAGAGTAATTGGAGGTAGTAGCATAGGCAACTCTTTCATGGAGTTTTCCAAAGGTAAGAAAAAAAATGGATGGTCGCTTAAGGAGGAAACGGGGTCAAAAAAAGTTTTTGTTCGGTCTTTTAAGCTAGGAGAAACAACACCATGTCTATATGCCAACGGGAATCATCTGGTAGCAAGATAAAAACTGATGATACAGGAAAGAAAAGAGGATTGCAGAAGCAATGTCCTTGAAGAGGAAAAAGGGGCTGCAACCTAGTTTGTCTGTGGAAATACTGGCCAGAGCCGTGCAGGGCAGCTGGAAGAGTCCAGATACTACATTCAGGAGGATGTGCAAATGCTGTGTGATTGCTGCAGATTTCTCACTGAAGGGGGAAGCAAGGTCACAATGAGACTAAGGATGGAGGCAGAAGCGCAGGAGTGTTGGAGTTTCGAAGAGAGAGGGAAGGAGTGAAATAGTCACCTAGAGAGTGGGAGGAAGGAGAGGTGAAAGCATCTGAGATGCTGGAAGGTGATTAGCATGCATATAAGGAAAAAATCTTGGGACCTGGGAGTATGGGGGAGAACTGGCTGGTGCTTTGCTCTTTTCTCTTCCAATCATTATAAACAGTAGTAACTCGAATTGAGAGACAGGTCATGCCAAAGAAAGTTCCTGAGGCAATGGCACAGCCCACTTCTATTGTTTTAGTATCACCATAAAACGTTACCAAAATCTTCACACACCTAACCTTGAACAACTTTCCTTCCAAACTATCTCAACTGCTACGAGGCAGAAGTCAAATCATGCTGTACACTCCCCTGTTGGAACTGGCCATGTTACATGTCACAGATATATGCATTTAATTATATACTTGTAAAATCTATACCTGTTTAAAATTAGTGACTTTACTTAAGAATAGAAAATCCAAGAGGAGAGCCAAAAAAAAAAAAAATTGAAAAATTTCTATGTTCATTTAACCAAGTGCTGCCCTGTGATAGTAAGTGCCCCTGTTAATTTCACAGGATGGGTATATTTCACCAACTAGGGGCCTCACCTCAGAGGTGGAGTTGGAAAAGGGAAGCATCCCCAGAGAATTGCCTCTCTCCACTCAGCAGTCCAGAGGAAGACTCCTAATTGAGTGACATTTCAACCAAGAGTCAAGGGAGATTGTTACTGCCAACCTAATAAAGCTCCTTGCTCTTCAAGCTAGTTCCTGACCCTTGGGCAGGGGTGGGGGTAGGGGGGCA